>NC_054740.1:57962082-58249582 GCF_018143015.1 Lytechinus variegatus
CATTGCACAAGTAAAACCAAAAACAAATTAGCTGTCCAATAATTGTAAAACTAGTTTAAAATCATACAATTTCATCTTTTAATTATATTTCCAAATGCAATTACTATCCTCAGACACATATATGAAGGAATTGTCCGTGAAATTTGAACAGAAATTATAGTCTGAAATGGCAGTATCTCTCTTGTAATAAAAATAGAATTTATCTGATTGCAATGAATACGACTGATAAATCACTCATTGAAAGTATTTCATTCTTGTCAATGCTCTCTTTGCTCTTTACATACAGGTTTTTAAAGCAAAATAAAAGGAATGTTTGATATTTCTATTACATTTAATAGCCAATATTAGAAGATAAGGAATAAGTACATAATATCTACACATATTAGGACAAATGTATTTCACGATATATAGTTAAATATGAAGGGAATAATGACTCAGCATAGATTTAGACATATTCGTGAAAAGTAGTACAATGTAAAATATAAGGATGGTAATTTACTAATTCAATGCAGGTGCAAATTATAAGGTATTCATTTCAGCATCCATTTATTTTACATAGAAATCTCATACAGAGCATAAACAAAATTTATTATAAAGAATAAACCTTCTCTACAACCTGTGAAGCTTACATATAAACCAGACAAGACATTTTCTCTCATAAATCTGGGTTGGGTGCTGCACCATGTGGGTAAGTTTCTTCAAGGACAATCGGCCATGGCTAGAAATTAAAACCCACAGCCATTTAGGGCCGTCTGCACCAGCCCGAGTTTTCAAATTAGCGCTCTATTTTTGATCTGGCAAATTATCTTGATCTGAACAATCTGGAGATTATTTGTAATGGAGACTCAATTATCACGCTAGTTTGTAGGACTAATCTCGAGATTGCAATCCAAACTTGGGATTATTTGCAAAATAACACGCTATTCTACTAATTATCCTGCTAATTCGCAGGTGCAGACGCACTCGGAATTATTTATTGGCGGCATCAGACCATAATGCATGGGTGCCTCATTCAAGCATGAGTCGCTCTTCTTGCGATGGTGGAGACAGGGTTTCTTGTATCTCTAGATTAATTGCGAAGAGGGCCCATCAGGCTAAAATTTCCAGATTGAGCAAACTCGGGCTGGTGCAGCACTGCTTTTTGTAAACTAACTCTGACAATTTTAATCTTGGGATTATTTGGACTTTAACGGTTGAATTAAATGTCACAGCTGGCTAAAAAACCGAAACAAATAAACACAGCAAACTACCATTCATATATCACAGTGAATGAAATAAATAAAATATGCAAGAGTAAAGGACTTGAGCAACAATGTGTTTCTAATTCTTTATATTTCAAGCGTTGGCTATAGTACGACACCTGCTTCACTTCCAAGTATCCCTACACATTTTCATGTCCTGAATTTCTTATGCATATCACTGATTCTTGATTAATTTGATTATTCAGGTATAACACACAAAATACAAAGGTATAATTGTTGTATGCAAAATACATGGCATAATTACACAGTCTTGTTTTTAAACAGTTCTCAGCTAAGCTGATCTCTGAAATATCTTATCAAGATCTTATCGATATCATGTTTATTCTTAAAAAATAAACTATCACTGATAATGTTTTCCTTTTGAAACTGCCCTATGTGACCATCTCTGAATACAATAATTTTTTGAAACACATTAAAACAATCTAAACTAACATAAAGTACCTACCCAGTACTTGTTCTTGGAATAAATAAATTAATGATTACAATAGTACATGGCAAGAGTACAATATGTCAACAACAATACATTCACACAAGAAAAAGAATACATTTCTTTGCTAAAAATACATTATATTATCACTGTCTATGACAAGTTTAACATTTGGTGTCAGCTAAAATACAGAGTGAATTTGCATTGTGGGAACCTTTGTCACAGGGTTCAAGTCTTGTTTTAAATAAGGAATACCGATCTCTATTATATCCTTGTTCACCAGGTCAAAGGTCATGTTCTACCATAATACACCATTTCTTAGAATGGTTGGCATGTACAATGGGACAAAAAGAGCTACACAAATGCATCATCACTCCTGTGCTACATATATAACATTTCTCTGTATGTCGTCCGCATTGATAATTCTCCCTTCAGAGCCCCTCGTGCTTATTTATTGACATACTCGTAATCCTCCAAGTTCGTCTGGTTCATCATGGACTGGTGATAGCGCCCTCTAGAGGCAAAGTCTTCATTATCCTCTGTCAGTTGTTCCGTGGTCATCTTGGGAGCGAAATTCTGTGACGGGATGACCATGTGCTCAGTGGTGGGTGATGACCGTCTGATGAAATAGAACGGGGAAAAATGTAAAGTGTGAAAATTTTATTCAGTGAAAATGCAAAAAGGCAATGTAAAAAGTCAGTCATTTTCCCCCACTAATTTGCCTAAAAGTGGATGTAATATAATCCGTCTGCAAAGGTTACTAGTTAATAACCAGAGGACTCATGGCATTAATGCCCTCTGCGAGGGACGTTGAAGGCAAGTGCTCTCATGACGGTCAGAGGAAGCCCTTTAAAAACATGGTAGGGCTGTCTGCACCAGCCCGAGTTTTCAAATTAGCACGATATTTCTGAACAATCTCGAGATTTGTAATAGAGACACAATTATCGCGCTAGTTCGTAGGATTAATCTCGAGGTTGAAATCCCAAGTCAACTTGGGATTATTTGCAAATTAGCAAGCTATTGTACGAATTATCCCGCTAATTCGCAGGTGCAGATGCACTCAGGATTATTTATTCACAGCGTCAGACCATAATGCATTGATGCCTTGCTTGAGCAGGAATAGCTCTTCTTGCGATGGTGGAGACAGGGTTTCTTGAATCTACAGATTCATTGTCTAGGGCTGATCAGGCTAAAATCTCGAGATTGAGCAAACTTGGGCTGATGCAGCACCACCCTCTGAAATCTTCACTGAAGTGCTGTGGCATCAACCTAGGCACCAGGGAATGATCAATGGAAGACCATTCAGCCTGGTAAACCATGGTTACGGCTGGTGCCAACAAGTCAAGACATGTGGAAAAGCAAGAACAAAAACGCCAGCGTCGAAAAAAGCCATCACTGAGGCTGTTCCATCACAAGAATTTGCTTGTTTGTAATGCACCAGGGGTGGTATTCTGAGGTCATTTTATCTTTAAAATTCTTCAAACGAAATTGGTATTCTGAGACAACATTTTATCCCTTGGATAAAATTTAAAATTTCATCAACAAATCAGTGCCTGCGTAGACTTGCCAATAGCTTATTTTACCATTGCAATGTGGATTATGTGCTTGCACCCATTTACTTTGAAAAAAAAAACTTTAAGAGGGTAGGGGCTATTTTATCTCCGCGACATTGATTTAATCATTATTTCTTGGTGATTTAACTCCAAATGTTGACATGAAAATTAAGAAATATGATATATATATTATTCCTGTACAATCAGGAAGTATTTCATAAGACTTTTCTTGACTAATATTGTCTTTGAAATGATGCTTGGAAAGATGCGATGTAGACTTTGAAAAAAAGATGAGAGTATTGTCATTTTTTAAAAAGAAATCTCTGTAAAGACGCGCAAGCGTATAGTGTAAGTGGCTTTGATGTCAATAAATTAACGCAATGTCACTCCTTTGCCACACCTCCTGTCAGAATGGAGCTCTATTGGTTGAGTGAGATGAGAGAGCTATAAAAGCGCGTTTCTTATTGGATATCAATTCAGAAATAGGTGTGTCTAAATACTGAGATAAAATAAAGATAAAATGCAGAATACCAATTTGGAGAGATTTTAAGGGTAATTTATCTAAATGGGCATTTTCACGGTAACTGAGGACATTACACGGCACAATTTTACACACTTTTCATGGTGTGTATGATTATCTCTAAAACAACAAATGATGGGAGTTTGCTTTCAAAAAAAAAAGGAAAAAAAAAATTTAAAAAAATAAACCGCAATTACATATGCAGCACGCCGATTTGAGCAAACTCGCTTGCCATTGCATGCAGTCGTTTTTATTTCTCTTTAATACATGCAGTTTCCTTATTTCAGGGCCAATTTTTCTTCGTTTGAAACTGAAAACAGAATAACATTGAATTTCAAAATACAATATTCCTTTGAAAACTTGATAGAATATCAAATACAATAATTTCATTCCGAAAGGCCTTCTACAGGCAGCTGGGCTTGCCTGATAAGAGGGATTATCGGTGATACAGGGTTGATAGCGCTTGGAAATATCATGGATCCTCTCTCTTTCTGTCTCTCTCCCTAACTCCATTTATGTTTCTGCGTTTCCTCTTACTTTTCCTTATTTACATTTACTTTTATTTTTGTTTCTTATTCTTTCTTTCTTCTTTCCTTCCTCAGCTTTAATCTTTCTTTCTTCGGCTTTTATCTTTCTTTAAAGGGATGGTCCGAGCTGAAAATATTTATATCAAGATAAATAGAGTAAAATTCAAAGAGCAAAATGCTGAAAATTTCATCAAAATCAGATAACAAATAATGAAGTTAATGAATTCTAAAGTTTATCAATATTTTGAGAAAACAGTAATATGCACATTGTCATGAATATTCATAAGGTGAGCTTATGATGTCACATCCCCAACTTTTCTTTTTATTATGTTGTTACATGAAATCATAAATGTTTCATTTTTTCATACATGTGTAATTGATGTGTCTCCATTATGATGACATAAGTTGCGGCAAAGAATAACTAATGCACTTAATCAGTTGTCAATCCAATTGGATTAGTTTTTGGTAGAAAATTTTTGAATACATTTAAGTTCATATATAAAAGTACAAAAGAACAAGTGGGGATATGGCATCATCAGCCCACCTAATGAATAATTGTTAAAACATGCCTAGAACCGTTTCACCAGAAAGATGCAATCTTTAAAATTCAATAACTTTGTTATCCCATTTGATCAAATTTTAAGCATTTTGCTCCATGAATTTTACTCTACTTAATGAGTCATAAATTTTCCAGCCTGGACCATCCCTTTAAATCTTGCTTTTTCTTCAGATTTATTATGAGTTATTTACCAGCCTAGACCTCATATCTCAAAGCAATCTTTGTTCTATTTTGAATGAATTTCATATCTGAAAGGTTTAGTTTTTTATATAAATGTTCTAAAACTATGATCAATTCTGTTGCAATAACTTGATTCCAAATCTGTATTTCATAACTTTTTGTTACATATTTTAATTTTAAGTTTAAAACAGGTTTTTTTTGTACATGTATGCACAACTACCAGAATCCGAGGCTGGTATCATCTAATAAAATCTCACTTATGAATGTCTCAATCAACCAACTGTTTTTTTCTATTAAATGTAAACATTGCACAATTAGTCTTCAGACAACAGCATTGTATTGTTTGTATGCATGTATGTTTTATATCTAATAAATTGAAATTCAATTAAATTGAACATGACAGTGAAATTCATGGTCAGAACTTGTAAAGTAAATAAATACAAGTAACTCTGCCTTAGTCGAGTATTTGCCTATTATTAGTCAAAGCAATTTTTTACCATATCATCCAAAACATGTGTTACAGGCCTCTTTCAAATCAAATGTCATCGAAGTCAATCAGATTTATGTGGTCCCAAAAGATTTGAATTGGGCAGAGTTACCTGTACAATAATATGACAAAAACATGCTTGGTGTCCCTACAACTTAAAGAGAAATACCAGTAGTTGCAGTAAACACTGATTTCATGAGAATGTCTGTAAAACCAGGCTTAATTGTCAGTATATCATCGAGGATGAAGATCTGGTACAGTTACATAAACTGAACTTTGTGAAATCTTGAAATCTGCACTGAAAAAACGTTCACACTGAAGATCACCAACACAGATAGGCACACGTGGGACAGTGTATTATTATTGCTGGAATAAAGACCCGACGGAAGTGACCGAATCCGCGCTTATTTTGCTTATTTCTCAGCAATTACAGTTTCTCCCAGAATCCTTTGGCACATATTTTTTATTCATACAAAAAGACACTTGGGTGGTTACTATATTAGATTCTGTAAAAAGTCATTTTGAGATCGTTACCAAAACTGGAATTTATCTTTAAAGTTATGGAAATAATCCAGTCAAGACTGGCATTTTCTTGGAAAATGAATGAGGTACATGTGCCTCCTCTCCAGGTAGAAAATACTGTGAGAAATACTGTGAGAATGCTGGAAAGAGAAATGCTAATATACTCAAGGAACATTGGAAAATAGAAGAAAAAGACATATTCCTATTTTCCTGAAAAAAAATATTGGAAGTATTTCCCAGTATACAAATAGCGAATAGGAACAAGTGACATGGTGCGATTTTGTTGCGCATTTAGCCAGCAGACTTTTACGCGTATTGCACCTTCATTTTTACTGAGCGCAATGAATTAAATAGTACTGTGACGTAACTTCCTAAAGCCATGCAACGGTACATTTTGGATGGTACAACAAGCTAAGTAGGCATTGTACAATATTTCCCAGTCCGGCCAACCCTGCAATTAGTGCACAATCAGACTATCATTCATAATGAAAGATCATCTTCATCTATGCCAAATTTAAATGTTTATGAATATCGGTGTGTTTAATTTGCACAAGAACAACAACATACTTTACAATAAATAATGGTATGACATTGGTTTTTTTTTTAGATCTACAAGAAATAATTGCTTTAATTTTTTATGATATCAGATTTTCAATTAGTCCAATACATGTATATCTATACAAGTCAGTTTTAACATGTAAACATGAATAAATTACTATATATTTAATTCACTGAAACATACAATCTTCAAATATATATATACACTATTTGGAATACTTGATAAACAAATATGTAGTTTTGGTTTTACACAATAAGATGACAATGTAATAAATAAATAATACATCTTCTTAGTCCTGTACAAATCAAATCTGTAATTTCAGTTTCAAAGTATGTACTGCACATCATTCCCAATATACCTCAAATAATGTTTAACATTCATAGATAGAGGTGAAAATTCTCAATGAAACACTTCTGCAGCTTCTTTTTATTCTCAATACTAGCAAGGCACGCATGTACATGGAATGTGATAGAAAGACAAAAATGTACTTTTAAAACAAAGGAATAACATTTCGAGTGAAAGAACCTTTTTAGAGGTAAAAGAAATGTAGTTGCAGCAAACCATTATTTCATGAGAAAGTCTTTAAAATCAAGGCTATTTGTCACTTTATTATCACACATCTAGATCTGGTACAGTAACATGAACTTATCTTTGTGAAATCATGAAATCTTAGCTCAAAACTGACAACACTTAGGATCACTAACAATATGTGGGAACGTTGATTAATATTACTTGGTAAAATACCTGATATTTGATGGAATTCAATGTTTATTTTGCTTATTTCTCAGCAATTACACATTTTCTTTCAGAGCACTTGGCACATATTTTTATTTCCTATAATCAAAATCATGTACATGGAATGAGATAGAAAGACAAAATGTACTTTTCAAAAACAAAGTAATAAAATTTCGAGTGAAAAAAACTTTTTAAAGGTAAAAACTAAAATGTAGTTGCAGCAAACCATTATCTCATGAGAAATTCTTTAAAATCAAGGCTATTTGTCACTCTATTATCACACATCTAGATCTGGTACAGTAACATGAACTTATCTTTGTGAAATCATGAAATCTTAGCTCTGAACTTACAACTTACAACACTTAGGATCACTAACAATATGTGGGAACGTTGATTAATATTACTTGGTAAAATACCTGATATTTGATGGAATTCAATGTTTGTTTTGCTTATTTCTCAGCAATTACACATTTTCTTTCGGAGCACTTGGCACATATTTTTATTTCATATAATCAAAATCATGTACAAGGAATGAGATAGAAAGACAAAAATGTACTTTTAAAACAAAGTAATAAAATTTCGAGTGAAAGAAGCTTTTTAAAGGTAAAAAATAAAATGTAGTTGCAGCAAACCATTATCTCATGAGAAATTCTTTAAAATCAAGGCTATTTGTCACTCTATTATCATCCATCTAGATCTGGTACAGTAACATGAACTTATCTTTGTGAAATCATGAAATCTTAGCTCTGAACTTACAACTTACAGCACTTAGGATCACTAACAATATGTGGGAACGTTGATTAATATTACTTGGTAAAATACCTGATATTTGATGGAATTCAATGTTTATTTTGCTTATTTCTCAGCAATTACACCTTTTCTTTCAGAGCACTTGGCACATATTTTCATTTCATATATTCAATCCTAGGGTAGTCATTTAACTGTTCAAATTCATTTTGAGATCGTTACCACTATTGGAATACCTCTTCAAATGATGCCAATCATTACACTTTATAATTTGGCAACACAACAAAATAATTATTTAAAAATCGAAAATGCAAGATTTGTGGCCTTTTTCAGAATCTAGAAAATATTGTTCATTTTGACTTGTGTTATATCCATGTAACTGGGTATACCTATTTTGTTATTTTATGATATAGTTGTTGCCAATTTGAGGTTAATTTCAAACCTCGGAAAAGCTTCTCTATTAGGGGATTAATAGAAACATAATGGGAAAGTAATCACATTGCAATTTTAACTTGATGTACATCAGAAATGAAGAAGGTGATTTAACATAGAGTGATAAAAAAATGATTTAAACTTGACTGTAATGGGAAGAAAAACTTGAAATAAATTGATATCTTGTTCCCAAGTTTATTCTGGTTTATGAATAAACAAATTTTCAATTAAATACATAAGAAATCAGATAAATACATGTATTTAAATTACAATTTACATGTGATTTCACAAAAATAAGTTAGTATCATAATTTAGGATTAACAACGAAGGAATGAATACTTGCAACCTATATTGCAAAAAATCACATACAACCCTAAGTAGATTACATCCCATTATGAACAATAAATATGAGAATGAATATCAGATTACTTTTCACTTGTCAAAAAAGTGTGCTTTATAATTTTTTTTATTTTAGGGGGAAGTGCCCCCCCCCCCTGATAAATCCTGGATCCATCCCTGTCGTTAATAATTAGATCATTTTTATTTTCACATGTTTTCTTTGCTATCTTAAGTTCTGTTTTGAATTAGAATTTTGCTATAAGACCCCTAAAACAATAAAAATTGTTTAGATATTGAATACCAAACAAATAAAGAAAATTTTGATTAATTTTACTTTTTAATTATTTACACAGAATAAACAAAACAAAATAATACATCTTACATCCCTTGAAGTGTCAGTTCTGATTAGTCCACAAATGTAATATTCCTAATGATATATATATCCATGTTAGCTGGCAAAGGTTCCTAAATTAATGTCCAAAATGCTGGCAATGTTGAAATTGATGTTGAAACCTGATAAATAATAAGAGTCACTGTACGGGGTTGAAATGTCTGTGAAGACAAATTTGGTGATGATAAACAGTCGATTTCAGCAATCCATGGGATGGAAAGCGTTGGAAAGAGTTCCATATGCACCCCCCACCAAAAATAACAAAAGATTGTTGAGACTTCTGGTTCGTTCACTTCAGAGTTTTCTATCATTTTTTACTGTAGCTTACCTTAGTTGGGATCCGAACTCACCTTGTTTTATCTGCAGTCAAGACCTTTCCCGCTATGCTAGCGAGAAGCGCTGATACCGGAAGGGGTATTTTAATGATTATCAGCCAATAGTTCGACTAGTCTTGACTCACAGAGCCTTTACTGACTAAATAAACCGATGTATATGGACAATTACACGCACTAGATCCTGCACGAAATTTGACGGAATAAAGCCATATTTCCACTTCCCCATCATACATGTTCTATATTAGGGCTAGATAAATCATTCTGAACCTTCTCCATGTTTTTATTTTCAATTTTAGTGGGGGTGCATATGGAACTCTTACCAAAGCATTCATTAGAACAGGTTGATGACCTCAATGAGAACTGAGAATTCCTCTCTCAAAAAAACTGCAAACAGTTCATTGATAGTGTGCAAATAATTCCACAGAAGATAAAAATTGTATTCCAATTGGAAATAAACTATGCTCTGACAAAAAGTCTGGTGTAAAACTCTTGAGTTCTGATCTGATATGGTGATGTAGAAACTGCCCGCTTAAATTTCCACTATTCTGAAAGCATACTGAAGTTTTGTCTTTAAAAAGAACATTCTTCTTTCTGGAGTAGTTCAATTCTAGAAGACTCTTGAATGACCTCAGTGAAATTAACAATGTAAACAAAATAGCTATTAAATCCTATCATCCTTTTCCACTGCCGCCAGCAGGCCCTATTGAATCATTGTAAAATATACAAATACCAATCATTACTCTGCCTAATGCCTACATGTACATTCTGAATTGTTTTATTATGCAATGAACTTCCTTAGAAGAAAAAATAACTGGATGACTGAATTTCTCTTAAGATACTTCTTTATATATAAAAAAGTCACTATTCAAAATGGGACAAATGTCCAAACAGTGAATGAAATGATAGTCTATTCCAGATCAGTGATGGGCTTCTAGATTGATTTGAATAGAAAAACCTTACTCTTTAACTCATTTTATCAATGACTTTCTGTTGCTTGCAAGTTTGTTTGCCCCCCCCCTTCACTTGTGCGCCTTAAGCATCTCTTACGAGATGGATATGGCACCTAAAAAATGCATACTGTATATCATTATTAATATCTGAATACCATTCCTAGGCCTTAAAATAGTTTATTTCATGGCACTATACTGACCAAAGAGAAAAAGAAAGGCTGTAAAATACAGAATTCCAATAAATACTGTCCCCATGAACCCTGGAATCTAGTAATATTTCCTAAAATGGTACCCTTAAAAAATGATGTTGATTAGTGATGGCAAAGTGTGCCCTTATAAGACTGATACAGGATCAGCATTCAATTAAATAGTCCAGTCAGAAAAATGAATTAATATTTAGTTAGAATTTGGCTCATACAAAATACTTGGCTGAATTTGATACCATTTAATAATGAAAAATGGCATTTTTTAAACCTAATTTTCTATCCTATTATTGAGACACCACTCACAAAGAAAAAAAAAATAGAAAGTTTTTGTGCAGTATAAATCTTGAGTTGTACAGAGTAGCGCTTAAATTGGTGCAACACATTAGTTGGGCATTATTTGGCTGACTAAAGTAAAAAGTCAATTAGAAACAAAACAAACACGCAGTGTAAATTACTAACATTTTTTTGCTAAATCCAAGTTTAAAAATGAATGCTGCCTCATTTCATAAATATCTAGCCACCTGAATAATGGAAATAGGCTAGGAAAAAGCAGAATACATTTTTCATCAATTCTCAGACTGAATTAAAACCAACTCACACATTTAACATCTAGGTAAAAAAAAAATACTATTACGGTATATGTTCCTTCCTTGTTTAATACTACCTTTCATAAATGAGGTAACTATAAATAACTATAAAAACCTGATTCAATAAAACCAAGTATGTCAAGGAATTTCATAATATGAAATTGAGAACAAATTTCACGAAACAGGGTTCTAGTCGTGCCCTATTGACAAACAAATTTTCACCAATAACGTTGACATGTCTGAACCAACCGATAATTTAGATCAGTTGGTAAAGTGTCCGTCTCACAACTGGGAGGTCAGGAATTGAAGCGCGGCATCGTCAGACCAAGACGTTAAAAGATGGGAGTTGCTGCTACCCTGTTTGGAGTTCAGCAATTCAAGGGATAGAGCTACATCAATCTGGTCATACACAGTGGTTACCTGGCCCAAGATAGATTGGGCAAAAAGAATGTTCTGAGTGATTTTTTCTATTTCAGATTTCATTTTGAACAATAAAACATTGCTTTTCATTTTTTTCCATATCAAATACTAAATAACTTTAAAGCATCACACATTGACAAATTCACTTCAGGTTTAGCAGTAAATTTTCCATTTTTCATTTAAGATTTTGATATCAATGGAAACTTTAAATCTTATCTTTTTACAATGTACATGTTTAAGTCAATAATTTTATGGAATGAATAGACAGACAGAACTTCACCCTTTTTATAAATAGACCTTATACGAATGACTCAGAGCTTGATGGCCCAGATTCAAGATGGTCGGTTTAAAATAATGTATCACATGATTTGATTCACTTTACCCCATGGGCAAATGTTAGCCCATAGCATCAAATGACAGGATTTAGCACATGGCCCGAGGGGTCACTGTCAATGAAGAGTGGACAACATTAAAAAAAAAGAAGAAAAAAAAATGGGTCATTTTAATTTTAATTCTTTTTTATTGATAAATTTATTTCTTATGTATTCATTTATTTCATTTTACTTGGGGGGGGGTGGGATGCACACAACACAAATAAAGTGTTATAAATACATAAAAATGAGAAAAAAGCCTCTAAATCATGATAAACTAAAGAAAACAGTATTTAATTTGATGATGGAAATCCTTTATGCCACCTCAATAAAACCCTGATGAAAAGTTGACTGAAATCCCAACCTCACATCTCAAACTTGAACCCCATTGCTATATTATACAGTCATATCCTTGTTTAGGGTATGTCCATGTAAATGAAGGACACTTGCACAAGATCTGTGATTAGGTTGTCTCAGTGGCTTGCTCTTGAATCCTAGTTTAGGGTGCACTTTTTCGGAAAATTCTTGTTGATGCTGTCCAATTTTTCAATAGCAGATAAGCATATAAATAAATCTATATTCATGAGGAACAATAAATGTACTAGTAATCGAGTAAACATTAAATAAGCATAAAACAAAACAAAAAATGAAACAAAAATAAGAATAACTAGATCACATGCTGGGTTTATATACTTTATCTGTCTCTATGAGTAAAGGTTGACCCTCGCCACTCTTTTTCAATATTTCTAAATGCCTCTTTGTATGTGGTAAATGTGGAAGACTATCTTGAGGAGAGAACTCCTCCTCCGATTCACCGCCGATGGCCTGAACGGCAGACAAGGGCTGGTCATCGACTAAGTTGTTGCCCTCGACGACGGATGAGTGGTGGAAACGATGGCGGTCGGCAAAATCTTCATTATCCCGATTGACACTAGACTCCTCGATGCCCATGTTGTCTGGGAACGGGCTGAGAATCATTTGCTCGGGAACCGGAGATGGTTTCCTACGGATTAATATTGACGAGGGAAGTGGTCATGTGACTATATTATGGAAATGCCCGCTCCTCCTTAAGTGCAGTATCATACTGAGCCCATGGGCAATAAAGTAATTCCATGAGAAAAGTTTATATACACGTATTTGCCATAAAAATTAGCTTCTTTTTATCAGGAAGAATGTATCTTTCCAATTAAATTTCAGCAAACTACCTGCATTTCCCCACTATATTGAGACCTTATTGTTGAATATATTCAGTTTACGTAATATACGTTTTTCCCCATTCTTCTTAATATTTATAGTTTATGTTTCTACATTAGATGTGATAAATTATACATCGGTTTATTGTACATGTATTTGAAATCATCTAGAGATTGGAGTATACTTTTCACATTATTTTCAATCTTGGTTTATTTTATAGCTAAAAACAACATTGACATAAATTCATTATAATCATTTGTTTTGGCATCACCTGTGCCTGGGAGGTGAAAAACAAACTAAATCACTGTGACCCGCAGGTCCCCCCTCCTGATGTAGCTGATTGGGGGATGGCAGATTTGACTATTTTGTTAGCGTTGCTTTTCATTTTAAGCCTTGAAATGTAACAAGAAAATTAGTACTATCAGAATAACATGCTCCTTAAAACTATTTCTTCTACTGGTTTAAAAAAATTTGATTATTCATCATTATTTTGTTTTGAAATTTGCAATGTGAGGCTACACACATGTGTCTATGTACAAGTGACCGATATGTGTATCGTTATCAAAACTACATTTGATGAATACTACAGCTTCTACACTTCTAACCTCCTCCCATCACCAATGAGAATAGAACAAAAAATTCTGAAACTAATCAAATTGTAAATTTCTATAGATCTAAAAATTTGATGAATGCAGAAAGCGTTAAGAGAGGGTTTTAAGTTTTAAAGGGTAATATCAAATCCACCAACCTAAAATAAACAGAAGAAATAGTATACTTTAGCCCACCACCAGTAGCAAATGCTGCGTTGACGCCGTATAGGACGAAGCTGTGTGTACTGTAGATTGAGTTGTAGCAGTGATGCATACCATCTTGTCCACATGCTTGAGGCTTTTTTTTTATGCATACATTCCAATATGTTTAATTGTTATTGAAGTCTCATTCATTATTCAGAGTAGTGCACTCACTGATAGCTACATTTTTTTGTCAATGCATTGTTCCTCAGCTGCAAGTTTTTTTTTTAAGACAAACTAGGGACAAGTTTCATAAGAGTTAAAACTATTGTAACTTTGGCATTGTTGTATAATCTATTATGATAACTGAGCCAGGTTACCATGGTATTTGCTATAATAGCAAGTTAAAATATTTGTAACATGAAACAGGCCATAAAGAGCTCCTAGCATAGTGATTGAGTCACACACATTGCATCACACTCTACAAAAAACATACCCGGTACTGTATGAATGACTTGTATTTCTTGCACTTTTGATTTGAGCTGTTATTTGGTATGCTAAGGCGAGCAATTCATACACCCGCCTGTAACACGGAAAATGGAGTTATTGGTCAAACAAGAAAAGTGGAAGGTGGTGACTTCACCTATGACCTTCTGACCTCAAAATCCATAGAATTCCTGGGATCTAGGCTATAATAAGTATCATACGCACCAAATTATATGAGCCTAGGTTAAGTTAAACTAAAGTTATCACATTAACAAGGACTTCAGAAGGGTAAATCGAACACATGTCACTGTGATCTTGACCTTTGGACCTCAAAATCAATAGGCTTTTTGGGATCCATGCTAGTATCACACACACCAAATTATATGAGCCTAGATTAACTTAAACTAAAGTTATCGCATTAGCAAGGACTTTCAAATTTCACTCTTCCTTTTGCTGCATCACAAATTTTCAACACACACCCATGGGACTATTGTTTCTACAGGTGTCTAGTATTAAAGGCTTGTTTTATAAAACCTGTTACCAACAACAGATGTTATATTGCGATGACAAGTTTGCTCTCGCCCACTCAAACAACACAAAATGTATTAAACAGCAACTTGTCATTCATAACTGGCTCACCAAACAGAACCTTCACACAATGAACCTCCAATGCACACGTCCACAACTAAAATAATCTACATGTTTACTACAATCTCCACTACAAAAATACATGCAATATTTAAAAAATGTAACTTTAACTCCAAAAATTTGAATGCGAGCTAGGATTGGAGAAGTGCACAAAGAATAGCATGTACATGAAAGCTACATTGCATTCCTCAGTTCTCTAAAACCATGCACAGAAAAACAAAAAAGTTAATCTAGAAAAGATAGAGAGATCTAACCTAGATGGAATGCCATATTACTACAGCTTTGTGACATCAGCGATCGATCATTCAGTTGATTTGCGTAATCATTTGCGCATACTGATCAATGTTATGAAGCATGCGAATGAGGCTTATTATCAAGGCTAAAGCTTTGTATTTAGTGGTCGTGATCATTTAGAAAAAAATACTTCTGAAGTGTGAGGAATGTCAGAAGAAAAGGTTGATAAAGGCGGGAAAGTAAAGCAGGGACAAAAAATGGCAAATAGAAAAAAAAACTGAGAACTACAAAAAGAAAAAGCTTTTTTTTAATGGGGGGGGGGTGCAAAAGATGAGAAGAAGGTAAATAAAGGATAACATTCATACCTGAGAAGCCTCTGGAACAGGGATTTTATCCACCTGAAAAACTGGAAGTCGGCCACGCCCGGTTTTACTCCCGGGTTAGCCTGGCCAATATAGATGTAGATGATTAAGTATACGCACACGTTGGCAAGAGCATAGCCCCATTGGATGGCAAACATGATTGCAACAGATATTAAAGCCTGTAAAAAACAAAGTGAATAGAAAGATTGATGACAAACACGGGGACATATACTTATGCAAGACCAGTTCCTTTGGGAGTTAGTTCAACAGAAACAAAAAGAGAAATATTGTTGAAATGTATATAGGGCTCCTTAGAAAAAAAATACAAATGATTACTGATGAGGCTACAACATGTAAATATAACAAAATAAATAATTAATCAATAAATCAAACAAATATGATACATTCCTCATTCCACCAAAAACAAAAATGTCTACTTTTGACTAGTTAAATCATAATATAATGAGCACAGTACCATAATTTCAGAATATTTCTTTAACCTTGTGATAATACTATCTTCGTCTTCATGGGGTGTGTCTCTACATTGAATTTTAAAGTCATGATTGTGAATATAAAACAAGCTTTAATAATACTTACACCTATAAGGGAGACCCATCTGTTACAGAATCTTGAATACCATGATGGGGGCATGCGAGTTATCTCTGTACTGAATGGACCTTTGGAATCTAAAAAGAAAGTAATAATCTTCATGCTACACCAACAATATTTTATTGACACACAAATAATACAAGATTGTAACTCGTATGTAATATCACAATATAAACGCATTGGCCTATAGATTTCAATCTCAAGTAGTTAAAACATTACTATTTTATACTTTTCATTTTTTTGCTTAAAATTCATTTGAGGCAGCAAAGTTACCATACATCAGATGTGATTCGAGGAAAAAAGGTATTTGTTTGATAGATCTGTAGTAATAATGCTGCAAGAATGCTTTTCCCTCTTATCTTCATTATCAGATCATATAAGATTCTTGTCAAGATACAATTTTATTGATTTCAAATTTTCAGCCACTTACATTGTGTACGAGTACATTGTGCGAATACAACTGCTGACATTCAATGTCCAATGAGTTATGGTTTAGTGAATTTCTACAACTCTTTTATGCTCAATTCCATTATGGTTAATGAATTTTTGGCTTCATGTTCTAACAAATATTAAATCACCATCATAATCAGACAGCTGCCATTTCATCAAGTGACAAAAATGCTTCAAAGTCAAACATCTACATTTGAGATTAAGTTCAATAGTGCCTTTAAATTGGCATAGTATAGCACAGAGTACATCTAAAATTTGCTGTGAATAAACATTGCACTCTATATAGGTGATTTTATTGATAACTTAATGTATTATAGTCTATGTCTTTTTTAATTTTTAATCTCAGGCATGCTTGTTGTTTGATAAACCTAAAATGTCCATGTCTCACTTAAAAAATGTCACTTACCCCCTCTATTTTGTGAATCAATAAGGGACTCCTTATCACTGATCCCAACCACACCTCCATACTTATTTCCTCCATTCTCAACTGAATTCTTCTCTTGACCGTCCTCTTTCCTTTCATTTGAAACTCCAAATGCCTTTTCTGCCTTCTCGATGTCCTGTTTGAATTCTGAGAGCGAGTCCCTGCGGTTCGAATCATCATCGGGTTCGTTGACGAGGGCGCCGTAGGAAGTGCCATCCTGTCGATTCTTGTCGATGACGTGGGAGAGGAGGCTGTCCTTCTCCTTCCCGGGCTCGCCGCCGACGCGGTCGAAGCTCATGGCCAGGGAGAAGTAGGCGTAGTCGATACCGGCATAGGAGAGGAGGAAAGGCATGGTTACAATAGGACCAAGATAGTTGACTTGACCGATGAAGATGAAGAGGATAGCTATGAAACACACAAGGAGCTGGGCTATGATAGGCTCTTTATTTGGCCCTTTCTGTGTATGATTGAAGAAAAGAAATAATTAGTACTTATAAACCACTGATCACTTACTTTCACAGTAGACAGTAGTTTAGTATGATTTCCCTGGCTTGAGAAGTGCATCCATTCTGTGCTTAAAGGGATGGTCTGGGCTGAAAGTATTTATAGCTTAATAAATAGAGTAGAATTCAATGAGCAAAATGCCAAAAATTTCATCAAAATCGGATAACAAATAACAAAGTTATTGAATTTTAAAGTTTAGCAATATTTTGTGAAAACAGTGGTCATGAATATTCATTAGGTGGGCGGATGATGTCACATCCCCACTTGTTCTTTTGTATTTTATTATATGAAATTTATAGGTTTATTCAAATTTTTTCCTCCAAGAACTAGATGAAGTGGATTGACAACTGATTTAGTGCATTAGATATTTATTGCTGCAACTTATTCCATTGTAAGGGAGACATATTATTTACACAAGTATGAAATAATGAAAAAAATATGATTTTTTTGTAATAACATAAGAAAACTGAAAGTGAGGATGTGACATCATCAGCCCACCAAATGATCACAAAAAATTGCTAAACTTGAAACTTCAATAACTTTATTATTTGTTATCCAATTTTGATAAATTTTTTTGCATTTTGCTCAGTGAAATCTACTCTATGTATTCAGATATATTTTCAGCCCGGACCATCCCTTTAAAGGAATACAATCCTGCCAGGCACCCATTTACATGTACCTCATCCGGGTAAAGTGCAGCACAATGTGGATAAATTTCTTACTGAAGGAAATGATTCCATGACTGGGATTTGAATTAATGACCCTTTAATTGAAATGCAAGAGTCTGAACCACAAGACCATGATGCTCCCATCAAATAAGAATTAAGGGAGTATTTCATGGGACGTCCTCGGGGGAATACATGTATCGTTAACATTGAAAAAAAAATCCATATTTTATTGTTCGAAATAGAAATCTGCGAAAAGAAATATTTTTAAAAAGATGATTTTGTCCATCTAGGACGGGCATATAAAAATTAGATCACTTAGAGTGTTATTTAGGGAGTTAGAGGAAAATTGCTAAATAGTGATTTGCATGAAGCAAATTACTATACTATTTTGTAGATTATGTCCCAGACAACCTACGTGCCAATTTTCAGTGCGATCGCGAGATCAACGGCCAAGATTTCAAGGGGGGCCAAGGAGAAGCCCCTCCCTGGCCATATGAACTCCAAAAATACCCCGGCCAAGATAGGGTTAATCACTGCATTTGCACTCAATTTAAGCTTCATATGGAATTCATCCCAAGTTTCTTGCAACACTCTTTAGATTATAATCCACCTTCACTTAGAAACTCAACAGAGAAGAATTTAGATTAATTTTTTTTCCCTTTAAAGCTGACTTACCCCATGGCCCAGGAATTTAATGATGGGTATTACGTTCTCGTTAGCTATACACTGGAGTATTCTGGGTGCTCCATAAAGCCCTCCTAAACATGATGACAAAGACGAGATGTACAGCCCAAGAAGCCATAGGAATCCCACTAGTGACACCTACAACACAAAGTCAAATATGTATTTGTTAATAAAATTCTTAGCCTTATCTGAATAGCGGTATATATATGTGAATATTGCCTGATTGTGTTAAAAAAAATAAATTAATCCATGCATCCTATTCATACTTACAAAATGACTTATAATGTCCAGCTTTCATGCCTTAATATCAACAAACTTCGCGCATCTATTAGGCCTACTATATTATTGAATGAGATAGCAATTAGGGTGGTTACTGGTTTAGATTATCATCATGCTTGTATTTTCACACTGAATTAAGAATTGAAAGCGCTATAAAATTTATCAAATTTATTTCAATATCTGCGAACTTTTTAATGTTGATGCAGCCGCCAGGTGAGACACAAACGCTTGTAAACACAGTGTAAATGATGCGTTCAAACTTGTCAATCTGATCGTTTTCATGATGATTTACTTGATTAAGGATTATAAATTTGACAGATAAATGATGATCAGGAGCTCAGATAAATTATAAATTAAGAAGGTAATGATTTCCTTTGATTGAATGTGCGCAAATTTCAAAAGTTAGATCCTGTCCAAGTCATATCTTGTCCCTACGTACACCCATCTCTTTACCTGTGCCAGTGTTATGATGTTTTAAGTGCTTGGGCCTTTTTCAGCGCCACTGTGGAGTAAATTGACCCCCTATTAAAATTCCAAGTACCCAATCATCTGAATAGTAGACCAACTGCTTGAAGATCCAGTGAATATTAAAGGAATGGAATGCTTACTGTCTCTGCTATCATGTAATCTGTCTGCAGGAAATCCCTCATACATGTTGCCCCTAGAAGCATGGCGAAGAGAAGATACAGGACGGCTGTCACACCAAGAGCTGATAGGGTTCCCTTGGGGATACTCTTGTGCGGTTCACGTAAATCTCCGCTCATATTGATGCCTGCCATCACTCCAGTGGCAGTTGGGAAGAATACACCAAACACCGTGAAGAAATTTTCACCTGGTAGGTAGTCAGCGCCAGTGTTGTTATGGAAGGCGGCGCGGTTGTAGCCTACAAAACCATTTGCTGTATAACAAGGAATGGAAAATATGAAGTAGCACTTGAGTGGTATAGATGGGTCCTGATCATGCTTATAACAATTAAAATGTTGGTCATTGGTATTCTTTTTCCATCCTCTAAAGGTCACCTCACACCTTACGACTGTTCGCGATCCGATTTCAGAATAAAATGTAGTAGAATTTGATGCTAATATTGAGACTTGGAACATCTTACTGTGTAATGTTCTAAATCATCATACGAATACCTATGCTCAAATCTGTGACTATGCTATCATCCTTCTTAGAATAAAAGCAAACTTAATATCTAGTCATAATGATGTCATAGCAGTTGTACAATTGGCTACGATTTGAAACTAATTTGGCCTGAACTCGAAAATAAAGGCTTGCAATCTTCCAAAATGGTTAAATTAGTATTCTTTCAATTAATTTTAACCTCAAATAAAATGATATATTCCATTCACATTTTCAGAAAATGAGCGAAGTGCAATTTGTTCCTAAATCGGATCGCGAACAGTCGTATGGTGTGCGGTGGCCTTGAGTACAGACCATCTTCTGGTGTATCATCATACTACAGAGGTTTGTCTGCGACTGGTAGGTGCAATACACTGGATGAACACCCTTCTCTTTTGAAATAGTATATTGGTTTTAAAGTGCATAGGTTATGACTCTCCTATATAAATGGGACCAACATTTGAGTCCTTTGTGATGGATGGAGTGTTTTCCTACTGTATTCACACCTTCACGGAATACAGAAATCTTTTTTTTTTAGTTAGACATGATATGTCATGAGCAGGATTCGAACCTGAAACAGGTGCTCTAACTGAATGAGCCACGTGGTCTCCCTTTTGATGTTGCTTTGTTGGCTAAACAATAACCAGTTACTGAGCATGTTGGTAACGATCACCATTGTAAGCGGTGACCTCATAGTAAATCCACTCTCTATGATTGAATAATTTTTTAAAGATAAATATAAAAAATCTTTGACTTCACCTAAAAAAACATATTTCAATCATTATATGGATTTAATTGTACAATGATAAATAAAAAAAAAACATTGCCAACAGCACACCAGTACATCCTTTCACTATAAAATGGAGAGCATCCTGTTACTGAGTGGAAAACTCCTTTCAAGATCACTTCGTCAAAATATGACAAATTTTGAAGAGCTGCACTTTTTGACCTATTACCTATCACTCAGTCAGCCATGCATGTAACAAGGTAAGAAAGGGGTGTAGATGGACATTACCTGCCCTATTTGCTCCAAATATTGGCTTTGTGTCTTCCCCTTTTGAAGAGCCAAATCTTACATTTCATTTCTTTTTTTTGCTTATGACATTTTCTTTCATGCAATCGCATGTCTTTATCGATATCCATCCCCTTTCTGTGCCTTATCATTTACAAAATGCTTGATTCATCCTTGCACTCAAGGACAACTTGTGTACCTTTGTCAGTATGAGCTACTGTCCCAACTAGGAAGTCCAGAGTAGCAACGCCCAAGACGGCCAGAAGGAGGAGCTGCATCTTGATGACCCATTTGACCCCTGCAATATTAATGGCCAGTAGAAGCAAGATGACCGCGATCCCAACGCCCCTGACGGCCCAGGCGTTGTCCCAGCCAAAGGTCTTGGCAACAGACTCCCCAAAACCTGTACAGTATAGTGAGCAGGCTACAGTCTGAAATTAAAAAGAATATCAGAGGATTGTGTTCAACAGTTGTAATTGAAGATAAAACTTCTACACAGGTAGCAGGTATTTCCTGCACCATCAAAGTCTTCACCACTGGCCTGTAAAGTATTCAGCAGTGAAGCAAATGGACTGTCGACTTGAGAAAGAGGAAGCTGAAGCTAGAGAGCGATTCATTTTTTTTTTCAATTTCAATTTATTTCATTTTCAACAGAACAAATAAAGTGGTTGAAATAATTGCTATGAACTTATACAGACAATATAAATTGAGGCATGTAAAATATGTATTTTTTTTCCATAAGTAATAAAAAGTATTATAAATCAACAAAATATCATTATAAAATAAAATCCTGAGAAAATGGAGGGGTCCACTAAGAAGCAAAATAATTATTGTAGAATTGCCTACGAAGACGGATACAGAGGTGACAAAACAGAGAACATAACAAAAAAAAAATGGAAACACACACAAGGGATATAAAAATAAAAGGGAAAGAGATAAAGATAATAGAGCAGGACTTCAAATGGAGAGAATAAAGAGAAAGAGAGAGTGGGAGCGATTGTTGCAGTCTCCTGCTTGTTGGAATGAAACATGAGACAAACAAGTTGAAAGGCGCACACACACACACATATCAATAATTGAAACCAGATGAAAGATGGCCACTACAGCCAGATGTACCTAACATTCTATGTGCTTTCTTCCCGGGGGGGGGGGGGGTAGGGTTAGTTAATTAATGTAGTTACGCCATTTGGGTGCATTTCTGAGGTAGTCAGACACGGGTGGGTAGCAGTCCATGTGGAGAGTGACCCCCCTCCCGAGCTTTCTTCTACCCTTCAACCTTATCTTCCCTGTCTGATAGGTTTGTGTTGCTCAGCTGGGTCTGATAGTGTAAAGGCACCTGCCCCTTGGGAAAGCCCGAGACATCACTGATGTCGACTTTGGGTTCTTATACCCTCTGATGACGGGAAAGGCGGAACCAGGCAGGTCAGCTTCAAATTTTCTTTTCATGTCCCCTTTTTTCTGCAAACTGTTTTGTAGAGTCTCAGATCGTTATGGAATGGCTAGGAACAAGTGGAACGCCGCTGGCAGTCTCGCCTGCATTACGCAATTCGATATAGTAGCACTGCAGTGCTGCCTTTGAAAACAGCTAATGAATTATTCACAGAAGAAAACACTAATATGATAATAAAATACTATGTCCACTGACCCAAAATGACCTTTGACCATGATCGTGTACTTTAAGACTTGTGCAAATCACCACTAATACTTGATTACCCTTATATCAATGTTTCATGAGTTAGATCCGTAAACTTTCTAACTAATAATGCCAATTCAACACACACATGTACTCCCAGAACAGCCAGAGTTCATTGACCCTTAAATGACCTTTGATCTTGGCCATGTTCCTGAAATGTGTACAGGGTATATGACACATCCCCTCCTTCACTTCAAGGATGCCTTGATAAGACAGGGCTAACACAAGCCAAATTACCTTCTGACATTCTGGAGCAGGTAGATTGGAGGAAAGAGATTGATGAGCCTAGGAAAAACTGAAGTTATTGCATTACAAGGAAAAGTTAATGGACGAACAAACAGATAGACGGAAGGACATCGAGCGTGATACCATAATTTTTCCCCTCTGGGACGGGCATATAAAAAATGAATGATAAGAATTCATCTGCCAATATTTAAATCAAATAAACAGATTAAAAATATTGATGATAATCAATGATGGTAATAATGAAGAAAAGTGACACCAATAACATTGATCAAATAACAAATATTCTTGAGAACGTAAAGAAAGTCACTATGAAAATCAGTGCTATACTTACTTTGGTCATATGGTCACTTTAATTGATGTTAGAACAAGTGAATATCACCCCCCCCCCCCCCCGTAAACGTACATGACATGAATGATAATCATACGATGACCCTCGTGTGAATTACCTGCCCAAAGGAATAAAGGATTCCAAGCGTTGCCCCCATCCTAGCCCCCAGGACGTGGGACAAGAGAAAATAGATGCCCCCGCTCTCCATCTTACATCTCTCACAGACCCCGATGGCTGCCAACGACGAGACAAGAGCTACTGCCACAGTCATGAGGATGATTAGAATCGACAGTCCTACTCCAGCGTTACCCTGGTTCAGAGAAGAATGAAAATAATAAGTTCAGATCCAATAACAACCTGAATTTTACAAATTTCCAACATGATATACATGTACAATAAACAATTAACTTGATGATGAATGAAGTGATCTAACATTTTAATGGTATTAAATCTTGCTTTATTTAAAGATTTTAAATTGTGATCTTATAAAAATGCTTTTAATAGGCATTTGATCTATAAATAGCTAATAGCTACACAGAAAGTACCAGTATTATTTCCAATACCACAAAATGAATAAAACAATTGAACCAATAATATATAGCCTATATATTCATTCTGATGTACAAACAAATTAAACGCCTACCACACAATTCAGAGCAATGAAATTATAGGCACATTTTTCAATTTTAAAGAATAAACATGAAAAATTAATTGATAAAAGAGAAGTAAAAAATAAGTATATTCTGGCAGTCTTGCCTGCATTACGTGATTCAACACAGCAGTGCTGACTACAGAATAATTATTCACATGATAATAAAATACCACGTTCATTGACCCTAAATGACATCTGACCATGATTGTGTGACCAAAGACTTGTGCAAGACGATCGGTGATACTTGATTACCCTTATGTCCACAGTTCACCCGAATTAGATTCATAATTGTTCAAAGTTATGATGGCAATTCATCAAATACCTCCAACATGGCCAAAGTTAATTGACCTTTAATATGTCCAAGTAAGCGGTCAAAGTTTCATGAACCAGATCCATAAACTATCAAAGTTACGATGGAAATCAACAACAAAAAGAACAAACATAGGCAAAGTTCATTGACCCTCAATGAAATTTGACCTTGGTCATATAACCTCAAACTTGGGCAGGATGTTCAATATACGTTATCCTTATGTGCAAGTTTTATGAACTAGGTCCATGTACGTTTTAAGTTATGTAAAATCAATTATCTTCAAAATGACGAAATATGAAACCAGATATTGGCCAAATGTCATAAACTCCTAATATGTAAATAGCTTTTTTGCATGACATATGTTTTAAATCTGATAATCTGAAAAATTATTTATTATTTCTGATGCACCGTACAAGATATAAGATTTAATTTTAAAATAAATCTACAGGTTCATGGATGGAAAAATGTTCTAGTTGATATCAATGCTTTCCTTTTCTTAACATTTCAAATGTACACTTGCATACACAAATCAGAAAATGCAGAAATTAATAGTCTAGAAAGTCTAATATTAAGGGCTAGCCATTGAATGAGTACTGAATGTTTATTAACTTGAGGTTAGTAGCATGACATTTTATTACACCAGCGCACGACATTAGTGCAAGTCTGACGGTCTCAGGTAAAAATCGCTGTTCACCAGCAACTAAACCAGATTTACTGGCCCGACATGACTAGTAAAAAAACTCTTGTTGTCAGACTAGTAACTTTTTCAGATATGGCAAATTTACTATTCTAACAATACCATCAAAATCTGTGGTTGTCAGGCTAGTCAAAATGTGCAAAATGACATCAATTTTTACATGATCTTTGGAACATGTTTAAAGATTATTTTGAGGTGCTAGGCTGCTAGCTAAAACTTTGAGGTCACATTAATCAGGCAAACTGACTCACTTCTATAAACATTGTCAACCAAGATTGTCATAATTTCTACAACCTCGTGGTGATTACGGAGGCCCGTCATGAATATAGGTTGCATTACTTGAATAGAGGTTGCATTACAAAATCTTGACTTTGTTCACGATTGTTCCCTCTTCTACAACATTGTGATGATTGCAGAGGCCATAGTAAACTCTTTATAGTGGTGGCATTACTTCCAGAAATAGCCGCAATACTATCTGTGTTGTTCAAGATGATAGTCCTCTTCTCTACAACATCATGGTGACTGCGAGGGGGGGGGGCCATCTTGAACTCTTTTGAGGTCATATTACTTTAATACCAAAATATAATATGCAGTACTATCTGAAGTTGTTTGCGATGATATTCACCTTTTCTAAAACATTGTGGTGATTGCAAAGGCAGTTGTAACTCTTACAGGTCTTATGGCCTACCAAAATAGAATAGAATGAATGATCGCGCATGTCTAAGACTTCAACCACATTTCACTTGCCATTGCGACTTTATCAGGAGAAGCTTCATGTATTCCTTTTTCTCAAGATATGAAGTCTATTCCTATATAACACATTGTTTCTAAATTGCTAGCTCCTCAAAACACTTCTAGAACAACATGTTCTGATGATGGGGCAAGCGACTTCAACTACATTTCATTTGCAGATTTGAGTGACTTTGTCTGGGAGATGCATCATCCTGTATGCAACAGTAAAAAATATAGTATTTCCTTGCTTTTTTGCTAATTAAATTTTCCATCCAATTTATGCTTGAACTTACTTACAAGTACAACATTAAATTCTGACCAATCTTGTGTGAATAATTATATGAGAACAAAATTTTTGTAGCTTTGATAGTTTTTATTTGCTCCCCTTTTTTTCTCTCTCGGAGATCGCACTCTCATCATGAAAATGTGTTTTCCTCTATTCAATTGTATGACATTGAATTCTAAATACATGTACTCCTAGAAACTGCAGCAAGAGTTTGCACTCATGGATAGATCTGTTGATATCATGTTATGTTGACATATTTGTTGGGGGGGGAGGGGTAGCCAAGGGTGATAATTAAAAAAATTGATTCACAAATAAATTGATAAAGAAGAGAAAGGAATTCAAGCAAGTTGAACAAAATCTTGAACATTTTTGTAACAGACCAACAGTCAAGGTATCTCCCGCACTTTGTTCGGGCAAGACAAAAATCGCCAAAAAAAATTCAGATGAATAAATAGCATTATTTAAAAATTAATGGCAAAATAATAAAAAAATTGAGAAGAATCTTCTGATTACCAAGTCTAATGATCATATTTCTGATTTTCTGGAATTTTAGTGCAAGTCTTTTTTGAACCCACAACAGGGACATTTCATGTTTGCTCAAGCATGGACAAAACTTTTTTTTTGTGGCATTTGAAGACTTAAGAGCATGTATATGAACATCAAAATATAGACACGATTTGAAACGAAATTTTACAAACTTTAAAAAACTGTCCCTTTCTTATACACACTGTAGATCTATATGAGCAAATTATATAAAAAGTGGTTAACAATCTTCAGTCTTTGGTGGCACTGGAATATTCTCTATTTCATCGGTCTACCAGTCTTCGCAAAAAAAATCCTTGGCAGCCACCAATTAAAAAAAAATGGGATGAGTTGGGCCTAACTACATGTAACAGGGAAAACAGCATCTCTACATATGTTTGATGAACCAAGCAACAAACTTGCATTTTTTGTTAGTAGATTTCCCATTAAGCGTATGTATGTTAGTGTCATTAGTTTCCCATGTTTTATTTTGGCTTTCTATTCACCTTCTACTCTAGTAACATGCCTTTTTCCCATTATACCTGACATGAGAAGTCATCCACACACAGCCATGCATGTAGACCTGTGCATAAGCACCGTGCTTGCTCTTGTGTTACTTGCTAGATGTGGTGTTAGTGGTTAATATAATATAGCTGTCCTTCTGGGATGGAAATGCATCAAACGCATGCAATGTCCAAATGGAGTTAACCAAGTAATGGGTACATACCATTTTGTTTTCCAAATCACCAAACCAGATACAATTTAGTTATAACCACCAAATTTGTATTGTATGATGATTATATCTGGAAATAAAAATAGATTACATTTCAAAGGTTGACATTTTCATACCAGTATGAAGGATAATAAGATTTTTTGTTTTCCAAATCACCAAACCAGATACAATTTAGTTATAACCACCAAATTTGTATTGTATGATGATTATATCTGGAAATAAAAATAGATTACATATCAAAGGTTGACATTTTCATACCAGTATGAAGGATAATAAGATTTTTTAGTGTGACATTGCTGGTAGTTTCTCAATGCATTTATACAGGTACATATTTCTCCAAACAGCAATTTGATATGCTATATTGCTATCAATAAATATTGAATTTCATTTTATTTTAAATTGATTTTTCACCTTCAACCATCATTCAAGAAGAGCAAAGTTGTTTGATGTATGAATAAAAATTCAAATGGCAAAAATTCATTGACCTTAAATGACCTTTGACATAGATCATGTGACCTGAAACTCATGTGGTATGTTCAATGATACTTGACTACTCTTATGTCTAACTTTCATTAACAAGATCCGTAATCTTTTAAGATGATGATAGCAATTCATTAAAAATACTCCCCAAAAGTTGATCTGCTGTCTTACAATAAAGCAAACTGTTATTGTGACGTTTCGACTGCACCTGCTATTCTTCATCAGGCAATGTAGACTATTGCCGCTGCATGTGCCTTTTAAAGCATAAGCTGGGTGCCGAGGGAACAACGCTACCGAAAAAGAGGTTGTGCAATATAAATCTACCGTTGTTCTACTGTTCGTTGATTCTATTTCTCGCTAGCTCCGCCGACACTTAGAGTAGCATAGCATGCGCGCCGTTTTCAATCCGATACTACTCTTCATAAACCCTGCGCTACCTGACAGAATCGATGGCATCGTCGTCTACAAGATACCATGCGGGAAATGTGACATGGTACATCTGGTAACAGGTAGACCCATTAGAGAAGGAATGCTACAACATCGCAGAGATGTCAAGTATCGGCGCATAGATAGCTCGGCAGTCGCAGAGCATGCTTGAAATGCAGATCAATCTCCCAAATAGGACGAGGTAAGCTGCGTAGTGCGGGATAAGTACTGGTATACACGGTGTGTAAATTCGCTTACATCCAAATAATATCTATAGGGATAATGACATTGACATCCCCGAGGAATGGCTTCTGACCATCCGCCAGCATACGCCCCCTATGACCACCCATTGCTCACCGGTCGACCAAACTCCAACGTATGCAATTCGCCCGCTTTCCACGCTGCTGGGATTTCACTGTCCACGGCTTATGATTGGTCGGCACAGTGTGGCGGTCCCGGCACATTACACTATTACGCACACTTAGTGATTATCCACATTGCCTGACGAAGACTAGCAGCCGAAATGTAGCAATAACAGTTTGCTTTATTGCGAGACAACAGATCAACTCTTACAACGATTTTCTATTACCACGATGATCAACGTCTTCCGCACTCCCAACATGGCCAAAGTTTGTTAACCCTATATGACTTTTAACCTTGTCATGTGACCAGAAACTCACTCAAGATGTTTAGTGATAACTGATTACTCTTATATGTCTAAGTTTCATTAACTAGATCCGTAAACTTTCAAGATTATGATAGCAATACAACAAATACTCCCAACATGATCTTTGACCTACCTCTGGTGACCTGAAACTCAGGTAGGATGTTCAGTGGTACACCATTACCCTAATATTCAAGTTTCACGAACTATATAAACTTTCAAAGTTATGACAACATTTCAAAAATGTTGATTCCCCCAACATGTTTAAGCCCATTGACCCTAAATGACCTTTAACCTTGATCATGTGACCTAACACTCAGGCAGGATGATCATTAATACTTGATTACCCTTACATGGTATGTCTGAGTTTCATGAACTAGGTGCACATGCTTTCAATGGAATGTGCGTGTGCAAGTTATGATACCATTTCAAAAACTTAACCTTGATTACAAGATTTCATTTTTTACAACGATGTTGCCGTAGCCGCCACCGGCATCGGAAAAGTGGCGACTAGAGTGGGTGAGACAAAAACCATCACTTTGAATTTAGAAAAATACAGTATTACCAACATCAATATTTTGTCATCGTCATTATAACCACTATAATCAACATAATCATCATTATCACCATGATAACCACCATCATCATCAATTATCATCATTGTCATCAACATACATCTATAACCTGTCAAGATATGGCTGAATAATAAACTTTCTGTGCTATTTCCCATAAGAGTTTCAATAGATATGTACAGACTACTGTTTTCTGGGTTTTTTGTTTTTTGTTTATGGTAACCCCCGTAGGAACTCGGCAGAACAGCTTTGGGACTGGTAAATGCTATAAAGCTAGTATATAACCAATTACATACTGTAAACTTACCTCGATTGATTGAGTTTACACAAATATTACTGGTAGTGATTTTGATGACCTACATACTATTATGTACGCCACACATGTTTGCAAAGACCAACATGCCATTTGAATTGTTGGTAGTATGGGTTTCATTAGTTTGTCAATTTTCATTTCCTTTTTCTTTATCTCGGGAGATGCAGGAATAGGTGCATATTCCATCCCCCTAGCTACCCAAGGTGATGATACATGTATATTACACTACACGAACCATCAGGGCGAATCCATAAAAATTGGACAGTCGATTCACTACTAGTAACATATTTTAATTCAATATAAAGTATAATCTAGACAAAAAATGAACTTATCAGGCATCTTTAGAATATATTGGAGTGATAAGCAACTACTAGTATACTACATGTAGTAAGTAACTACTAGTAAGTAAAGGCTTTAAAATCATTGATTTTTAGACTGATAGAACATGTAGTTTATCACTTGAGTATAATCTATAATATCATTCTTATAAACAAATGTTATAAGTCGTGATCAGACGGTCCAATTTCTATGGACTCATTCTGATGGTGTACATGTAGTATAATCAACATGAACCATCACCTGAGGTACCCCCTAGCTAACACATGATCTTTTAAAAAAAGTCTTACCACCATCCAGCCTGTCCGAAGGAAGATGACCACACCAAAGATGTTGATCATACAGGACGTGAAGACGCCATCCCATGTTCCAAAGAGGACAGGTTCCCTCACGAAGAAGTTTGCCTTCCACCATGGTGTTTGGCTATGACTGCTCTGCCCAGCCTGCAATAGTGGATCAATATCATTTCATTAATACAATACCAATTTTAAAAAATGAGTTGTCAAGTAAACACTTCATAAAAAATGATTTATTTTTTATCATGGCACTTGTGAATGCCAAGAATTTCTACAAAAACAAGTTCAATACATTACAATTGTCCTACAATGGCTAAAAAAAAAAAATAACTTTAACCGAAAACCCACTTGATATCAATTTCAGCAAACACTGCATTATAAAGGCCACCTACTGCACACCTTACCACCTGACTGGTCTATGACTGAGTGAAGGGAAATGTCACGTCACAGCCCTTGTCAGCTTGAGAATCACATATCGGTCACAGACTAATCGTAAGGATTTGACATGATGTCAATCGCAATCGTCGATCGCAATGAAAATTAGAATCTGATCAAATGTACATGTAGTTTTAAAAAAATTCACCATCACATTTATTTTCATATGTATTTATCGTTTTCTAAATTTCTTATGTATTTTGGGGTTTTTATTACTATTTTTTTTCAATGGGTATTGCCTGGGACTTTATTTAAACAATAAATACGATGAAATTAATTGATTTCGATCAGTAAAAGGAAAAATAATGACATATTATTAATTTTAGCTGAAAACACTATTTGCACTGATTTATACACAAATTCATGTTTTTGAGCAATTTTGTGTTTGCATGCACTTACGAAGTATTGCGTAATTTCAGAACCGTGTAACGGGGATCGCAATTTTGGTTTCAAAAGTTGCGCAAGACTTAGAAATAAAAAGTTAGCGAGTGACGCGGACGAAAAATTTGTGCGGCAGAATTATCGCAAAAAGTGTCAATGGGGGCCGTATCAGGACTCCCTCCCCCCCCCCATCTTATTAGGGTTAAAACATATGATGGGTATGATGTCTACCATAAATAGGGCCTAATACAATTTACAATCATAAACTGTACAATATACTGTTGTTTCAAATGAAGAAAAAAATAACATATACATGTACATATATATATATACAATGTACAATATAGCCTTCATTATAAAATGCATAATGCCATAATGCCATACATGTACATGGGATTATGCATATCATAATGAGGGTTATGTTTATACAATGTACAGTATGTTTTTTTTTCATTTGAAATTTGAAACATACAATGTATAACAGTATATTGAATAGTTTATGATGGTAAATTGTTATGGACAACATACACAATGCTAGATGACATGAATTTTGTGCACGCTTTATGTAATCTCTGTAGATCAATGATAATCAATGAACAGTGGCTGGTTTAATGAATTTTACTCCAACACAAATGGATATCTCAGATAATAACAGCATACGGTTTAATGGGCTAAACCCCTGCCTGGGCAGCCTGGGTGACATATGCTTTGCTCAGAGTATTTTATAATGAATGGCACAACACAGTGAGTTGTGTGAAATATATTGATTGAACCCAACTCACGTTGTGTACTGTATACGGGGCATTCATTCATCACACAGTACATGTAGATCCTGACAATCAGTGCATGTATGATATTGAAGAGTGTGTACAGTATGTAGTACCTTACAACATTGTTAAAAAGGATACTTTGGATACAAACTGCAAATTGCACTATCTGCTATCATAATACCTAATATGATAGTATTACGCGACTATGTAACAGATTTATAAAAAATACATACGATTAATAGGAAAACCATGTTTTCTTTCAACTCACATTGATGTTTCATTAAATTTATGTAATCATTGACAGCTAATTCTTTAATAAAATGACAAAGGAAATAAAATTCAATGTTAAGCTAAACCAAATAATCATAAAGATTTCATAGAATTACACATTGACTGTAGGCTTTTACATGTGTCAACATGAGTAGACCAAATACTTGAAATACAATATTGTTTGATGTGATTCACTGCAATGTGTCTGAAAAAACATGATGAATATTTGTGCAATATGGTTGGAAAAGCATCACTGACAGGTAGACTATATACATTGTACTTTTGTGATTTATATGTGAATTTGTGGAATCCTGTGATCAAAGACAGTATGTAAAATGTATACATGCAAAAGGAAAGAACACATCATCATCATCATCAATATTATTATCATTAGAGCTGCCATCATCAATATGATCAATCCCATACTATTATTATCATTGTCATCATAATCATTTACAATGTATCATCATCATCATAATCATTATGCATCATTATCCCTTCCGAGATTTGTAAACACAAACATACTCTTTCAAATATTCATGTTTTAGCCCAAGTTAAGTATGAATGGTAGATCTACATGTACATTTTTTTTCAATTCCTTGAGAGCATACTGTAAATGCAATTTACTAGTATTTACTACAGTATGCTGTATTCACTGATTTGCAGATTGACGTCATACCGAGAGCATCGTGAGGTCACTGTGGGTATAATATAGGTAGGATGCTAAAATCGTGAGGTCACTGTGGGTATAATATAGGTAGGATGCTAAAATGTAATAAGCTCGCTAGCAGCACACTCATGCTACATACATGTATGTACTAGGCTTACACACTACTCCAGTCTTGAGTAGATATAGACTGACTGTGCACAGTGCAATATTATCTCTTGTCTATGTATACATGTATGTACATGTAGCCTATGTACATGTATGTACATGGACTATGTTCTGTACATGTAAAGAGTACATGTCCATTGCAATTAAAGTGTTATTTTGACATGTACATAGATGATTTCTTAAATTGTAATTGTGAAGATCAAGAAAACAAAATATGTACATGGACATTCTATATCCATTGCAATTTAAAATGTTATTCTGACATGCATGTACATGTATATAATAAATAATTTCTTAAATTGTAATTGTGAAGATCAAGAAAACAAAATATGTACATGTACTTTCTACAGAGTATGTATCCATTGCATTTAAAGTGTTGTTCTGAAATACATTTCTTTAATTGTAAATGTGAAGATCAAGAAAAAAAATATGTACATGTACATGAACTTTCTAGAGTATATCAATTGCAATTAAAGTGTTATTCTGACATAAAAATAATTTTTTTAATTGTAAATGTGAAGATCAAGAAAAGAAATATGTACATGGACTTTCTACAGAGTATATCCATTGCAATTAAAGTGTTATTCTGACATGAATAATTTCTTTAATTGTAATTGATGATAAAGAAAAAATATGGACTTTCTACAGAGTATATCCATTGCAATTTAAGTGTTATTCTGACATAAAAAATAATTTCTTTCATTGTAACTGTGAAGATCAAAAAAATATATGTACATGGACTTTCTACAGAGTATATATCCAATTCAATTCATGTGTTATTCTGACATATAAATAATTTTGTGAAGATCAAGAAAAAAATATTTACATGGACTTTCTACAGAGTATTGCAATAAAAGTGTTATTCTCACATATAAGTATAAATAATTCTTTAATTGTAAATGTGAAGATAAAAAAAAATGTATCCATAGTACAGCACATATACATATACATGTACATGTATAATCACAAATTAAGAATTCATGAATCCTAGTTTGTTCAGATTATCCAATACAATGTATGCAGTGAAAAGTGTGACCTTTAATGAACTCATAGAATCAGTATGCATTTCTGTCAAATATGTACAGTGTATGTTTACACAATGCTATCAGAGCTCGATAAATATTCAAACTGAATTTAAAATGAGTATTTGAAAAGGAGAAAATCTGGCATCATGAAACCTTTGACATTTCAGTTCTTGTACAAATTTTGTTGTTGAAGATCCTACATGTACATTGGGCCCTATTTTCAACAGTTCTACTTTTTTTACATGTGCACTAATAGTACACTTATTGGGCATGTATACATGTAAAAGGCTGTGTAAGTGGCGTGAAAGTGTAAATTTCTAATGTGGGCAAAAATTAAACGGCCGTGTAAAGTGGAGTGGAAGGTAGCCAGCTGGCCGATTTTTCCTATGATGTCCTTCAAGAACAAATCTACAAAGAAGTATCACCTTGCCCCTGCCATGTAGAATGAGCACGCTGCAAGCTACAAGCATGCAGGGTTAGCACGATACGGGAACGGCAGTGCAGCCAGCTAGCTGCATGATCATCAATGCATGCACCCTGGCCCCGACTTACAAAGAGCTACGATTGATCTGATTAAACGTAACTCTATGGAAATCCATAGTGTCATAATTTTCTTCTACAAAAGAATTTGCACAATGTCCTTTTTATACAAAGAGAAGCGCAGTGAATTTTCAAGAAAACAATGAATGCATATAAAAGTATTTTGAACAAACATGCATAATAGATGTTGATGTTGCTGGCCGTCCACAGTTGTGATTTCAGATCAGATCAATTGTAACTCTTTGTAAGACGGGGCCCTGATCTGATGTCCACCATCATGGAGTCAGATCCCATGATGTCCAAGGTAATGCCCGTCAGATGTCAAAAATTAATTTTGACTTCCAAGGCATTGCTATGATATTGTAGCCAAAGAGTTAAAGGGGAAGTTCACCCTGACAAAAAGTTTATTGTAAAAATAGCAGAAAAAATAATAAAAAATATTGCCGAAGGTTTGAGAAAAATTCATCAAATAATTAAAAAGTTATTAGAATTTCAATTATTTGATTTGTGACGTCATATGCGAGCAGCATTCCTACATAGCGAATGGTAAAAAATCAATGAAATGTCATTTTCTCAGAAAATTGAAAATGGTTTTCACTGTAACTTTTGTATATCAATAGACAAATCATTTCACACCCGATCATGAAAAGAAAACAAAATTAAGTCATCAGGAACCATACAAAATTTGAAATTCATACATCTTATAATACATAACACATGGGGCAGCTGCTCGTTTATGACGTCACAAATCCAAAATTTTGAACTCTAATAACTTTCTTACTCTTTAACGGATTTTCCTCAAACTTTTACCAATATTTTTTACTATTTTTTCTGCTATTTTTACAACAAAGTTTTCTTCAGGGTGAACTTCCCCTTTAAAGAATTTATTTACAATATGCAAACAATGGAAATTTACAAAAATGTGGATGCTCTCGTTGCATTTCAAAATTTAGTGCCTTATGTATGGGACAGGTTTCATCTAAAAAAATATTTACCTGAAATTAATTTGATTAATGTTTCACCTACATGTAGTTGCTTTAATAATGGACATGGACTCTCTCAGGTCTGGTTTAATTTGCAATTGATAAGAAAGTTGATGATCAGTTCATTAATTACATGTATGCAAAATATGTGCTTTCCTTGAACAATGTGTCCCTTACATTATTAAAGGATTTCATATTTTTTTAATGTTTTTCTTTGAATATCAAACATTGACCAATCATATTATTTTCAGCCTGTAGTATCCCTTTACAATAAATTTGAAACCATTTGCACATGACACAAGCTGTCTCGACGCACCACTGCACAGCACTGCACAACAACTACTACTTCACTGACACGGCATACACTCACTCGATCAATGGAAGATCGCACTCCACTACTAATTGCACAATTAACAGGGATTATGCAAGGAGATTTTTTCTAGGATTTATACATCATTAAAAGAAACACAAATCTGAAGTAATACATTGTTTCATGAGGGTATTTTTTTCCGATGCAGTCCATTATCCTTTTTTCTTACATTCTGATTTATCCAATCGAAAACTTCTAGTACAAAATAATGCAATGAGCAGCAATTGCACGAGGCAAATTTTGGTTTAAGAATAAACAAGTACAAACAAGAGGTATCAAATAATCAATATGAAGTTCACAGGTGCCCTTTTCATCATCATCAATTTATCATAAAGCACCACCATCACTCCATTTCATCAATTTCGTTAACAATGTGTGCATGTAAATTCAGCATTCATCAAGCCTTGTTGGAAAAGACAAGGCACAAGTGATGTGTCTTGCCCACTTGTGAAAATGACCAGAAATATCGCGATTTGTAGGGGCACACAACAAAATTGTATCAAAAGTTCATTGTGAAATAACTGGGATGGAATAAAATTTGTCGTTAGAGTCTTGCATGTAAACTTTAATGTTGACCTTAAAATGACCTTTAACCTTACCATGTGACCTACAAACACAATGCAGGTCTCCTAAGTACAGCTTCAACCCAAGATTGATTTCAAATTGCCTTACAGATGTAGAGTTATGTGTCATTAGAGAGACTTGCATGTAAACTTTGACGTTGACCTGAAAATTACCTTTGATCTAATACCATGTGACCTCCGACTGCAGCATAACATGCAGTACCCCAAAGTACATCTAACATCTAAGTTTGGTTGATAAGTGACTCACGGTTGCAGAGTAATGTGTCATAATATTTGAGACGGACGGATGACATTTGGATCCCTAAATCTCGCTTTCACCTCTGGTGGGCGAGACAATAAAAATGACACTATTAATTCCATTTGAACATACATGTAACATGTAGCTTTGCCGACATTACCAAGATTTTTAGTATGGCCAAAGAATCTTATTAAATCATAAATAATTGAACAATAACTTACATCCAGTTATCATTTATATAAATTTCAAAATTTAAAAAATAAGAATAATGACAGTATTAAAGAGAAATTCCAGTAGTTGCAGTAAACACTGATTTCATGAGAAAGTCTGTAAAACAAGGCTTAATTGTCAGTATATCATCGAGGATCTAGATCTGGTACAGTTACATTAACTGAACTTTGTGAATCTTGAAATCTACGCTGAAAAAGATCCCCAACACAGATAAGCGCACATGGGACAATGTATAATTATTGCTTAGAGCGTCGGCCCGACGCTCTACCCAAATCCTGTGCTTATTTGCTAATTTCTCATCAACTACACAATTTCTTCCAGAATCCTTTGGCACATGCGTTTTATTTATACAACCAGACACTTTGGTGGTCATTTCATTGGATTCTGTACAAACTCATTTCAAAATCGTTACCAAAACTAGCATTTACCTTTAATACTTCCATATGAACATAAATGTGCCAACCATACCATTATTTTTAGTATGACCATCTAATGTTATAAAATTGTAGTAATTTAACAATAATTTACATCCAGTTATCATTCATATAAATTTAGAGCTTGATTTGAGACATTCATATTTATTTCGATCACTTGCTCTGCACTTGTGTTTAAAATTAATAATGGATTATAAATCATACAAGGATTAATTCTCAAATCATTGTCATAGCTCATATTCCACAAATTTTCTTGACAATCGATATCAGCAAAGAATACCAATTCAAATGACCATTCAGAGAAAATTTAGTATATTAATTCCCACCAATTTGGAGCTCATTTTCGATCCCACTACATCTCAGGCAAGATACATGTACATGCTCTCCACTAGTATAGCATTTGTTGGCCAGCAAGCACACTTGTCATTTAGATAGAGTGAGTGTACTGGGCTGGGTACGGGACTACGGTTACGGGGCTATTGTGTGTGTGCAAGTCTGGACTGTGAGTGCGAGTTGAACGAGAATCGTTCTGATCGACAATGAATGATTCATATCCTTCATATTATTTTATTTCAAATGCATATATAATGTCACCTGAAAATATCATTGATTTGGATATTTTAGGAAAAAATTCTGCATTGGTCCACTTAATTTTTTTTGTGATCATGGAAGATAAAAACAATCTTTGCTCTGTCAATCATCTGCTTTTGCAACGCTTACCCCTCTCATGCAGTGCCTATTGTGTGTATTGTTGGAGCAAAAAAAAAAAAAATTGATTTTCCCGCCTTCAAAATTTGACGCATTAATGTTCGATCAAATTAAAGCTGTCGAACGCCGGTTAACAAAATAATTGATAATCGACTCAGGCTTAATCATCACAACTGGGATAAATGGTTTCTGAGTTCAATTCCAAGTCCAACACCTGTCTCGTTTTGATTTTGAGGGGGTGCTGTGGCTGGTGTAGGTGCTGCTAAAAAAAACCTACTCCAGATTTCAAAAGCCAGACCTTCACGTTTACAATTTCGTGAAGCTCAATAAATCGCTCTCCTCTTTTGTTTTGAGGAGCTCAATTAAGCTCCTCAGAATCACTCTCCACGAGGAGCTCAAATCAATTCAATACAAAAAATTGTAGATTTTTCTTAACATCGTATTTATGCAATAGCTGTGTAGAGCAATTAATCTGTGGTGAAACTAGGCCTTGGTCAATACATTAACAAACTATCGTGCTCCTGCTAAAAAAAAAATTGCTAAAATTTCACAATTTACAACTTCTATGGTGTGATGGTGTTGCCATTAAAATCTACATATGGGACTACAATATTTACTGAGTTTAAATTCAAATAAGAGTCGGGAAAGAGGTGAATATTCTTCATTTTTTCTCATAGTTTTCAACTAAGTCAAAATAATTTCAAGGAATTATGGAGAAAATAGATGGCCATTTCATGGATTTAATGATGTAAAATGTGAAATTTTAGCATTAAAAAAAATATTTTTTTTTAGGAGCACGATTTTTTGTTCTCCTTATTTTTTTTAAGGTCGTCTGAAAAGCATGACTTGAAATCATCCAATGTATACATGTTGTTCTTATCACGATGACCATGAAGCAAACGTTCATCCTTAACAACCACTGATAATCAAGTTGCTGTAGACAGTAAACCCATCAGAGCCCTGCATATTTGTGTTGGTTCTGTCGCTTCTGATTAAATCCATTATTCTGAATAAATAAAAACTACTGAATGGACTCTGGAATTGTTAAGAATCTCTAGACTATTTCCCCTTCAGCTACATGTACATTTGCAGTCCCTATCCCACTTCTCAACTGGCTGTATATGTCCTACCCCCTTCATATAACACATGATTATGGATAAACCACAAAAATAGTCTACCAGTCAGTGAATAGAACTATCTCAACCATATCAAGCCCAAGTTGATCCAATTACTATTCTAGTCACCTTTGTCCCATTTCATAAAGAGTTACAACTGCTGTACCTTCGCCATTATGGCAACTACCATGGCAACAGGGCGCAGCAGCCAATGATATTAATCAAGGGTACCATGGTAGTTGCCATAGTGGCAAAGTTATAACAGTTGTTACTCTTTATGAAATGGGCCCATGGTCTATACAATAGCTTTTGATCTTAGAATTTCAATGCTTTGCGGGGAAGCTTACGTAACATCTTCATTTGAAAATACTTGAAAAATGCATATGTGCCCATCCTAATGCAATATCACAAAGGTCATTTGAGTAAAGTTGATTGACTAATCGTGACCTGTATTATTTATGAATGAAAATACAGTGCGTATCAAAAAAAAGTTTACACTTAGAAAAAATCCTGTAAAATTATATATTTGTAATATCCTGACGATTTTTCCACATTTTAGCATTGGTACAGATCCATTTAAGCAAATGACGATATAACTGTCGAAAAATATTTCCGCTTGAGTGAGCACCACTTACTTTTGAAAAGTTGGTGAAAAATGATTTGCGCAGAACTTTGAAATAGTTATGCGAATAAAAGTAGACCTTAATCATGAAGAACACGTGGAAATTAGCAAGTAAAAGTGATATGAAGATATCTTTTACCCTTTTAAACTTGTTTCCTTGCCCAAAACACTTCGACGAGTGCATTGCGCCCCATCCCACTCCCCCACACACCAAGTCCATGGTGACGACATTTGCTTTACACTGAGCTGTGATTTACATGAAATGGCTTAGGCTTGATTTTTATTTTGTTAATCATTGCCAAGCTTGGGAAAAGTGTAGAGAAACAAGTATTAAATGAAAATGAAATGTAAACCAACTTTGAATGATAAAAACTTAGTGAAAAATGCTGGAGATGTGTGATATAAACTTTGTTCAGATTCAGTTATGTCCTCGGATCCAGCTGGCACAAAAAGAGTAAAGGTTGTGCTTACTAAGTGTTGAAATCTCAAATTTGGGCGGCAAAATTGTTACAAAATGCTTGAATGTATCCGTTTTATTTCAATTGGCTAAAAGTGCTTGGGAAATTTATGAGAAATGCTTCGCAGGGTAAGTTTGATTTTGCCCTTTCCCCTTGACACAGCGTGAAAACAAGCATTTCTGCGCAAACAGATTTCTGCGAGCTTTACAAAAATGGACAGTGCTCACTCAAGTGTAACATTCTGACAAAACTTTTACCTTCATTGGATAGATGAGACCCAAACCCATAATTACAAGTGACAAAATTACCCACATGTTGTATATTTTTTTATTCCCAGGGCTTTTTCAAAGTGTAAACTTTTTTTTGATACGCACTGTATAGTATGCATATGTGCAGGACACACCTACCAGAGCTTCACACAGTACTTCATCAAAATAAAGCTCCAAAATCAACAAATTTTTACTTTCCTATATCGATTTAAGAGAGGTATTTTCAGATTTTTCTTACTGATTCCTGCATCTGTTGCATATTACTTCTTGCTTTTCCATCACCTAAAATCTTTTGCAAAGTAGTGTCGATGGTGCTTTGTGTTTGATAGCGTTTATATTACCTATCACAACGTGCACAAAGTCAATTGATTTCCGGGTTTCAGAGCGTCGCATGAATATATGCATAAAATTGCCAAATCTCAATAATTTTCAATTGATACTTGAACGATCCGATCATGAGTCAAGACCATTTCTTGTATAGACAATGTGACCGTGTGTCGTTATCGCTATCGATACATCAGCACACCTTCCACAGAAATAAATTGGAGACTGTGTTGTCACGACATGATCTACACGATCAAGGACCTATTACAAGTAGACATTCAACAAGAGAATTCTATGGTCACCACCTGTTTTCAGCTACAAAATTGCTATCAAACAGTTAACTTTCTCTTAAGTCTTAACGCTGTTTTTATGACCTTGCCCATGGCGCATGTTTTATGCTGGTGAGAGTAAAATTAAAAAAAAAACCTTATAAAATCTGAAATAAGAAGTGGAACCTGGCATTTGCTAGTGAAAAGTTGAAAAATAAAATTATCACTACAGATGAGTAATACTCCTGCCAAATGTAATTACAAAAGCAACCCATTTTCTAACAAACATGGAAAGTCAATCTTGCATATATCCGTACCCAAGGGCAATCGGAAAGTCTTACTAGTTAGCATTGATGTAATATGTGGAATATGGAATGGGGAAGTTGTACATGTGTGACATCAAAGATCTTGTGAGAGATAGAAGAGAAAGTTATGAAGTGAAATATAATAGGTGAGTTGTAGGATGGGGGTCCATTGTCCTGAAACTTGAGCCGATAAAAACATTAGTTTTTGCTCTGGATTGTCTTCAAATCTGTGCATTCGATGGCAAATTTGTGAATATTTGTGATTTGTAATGTAACATATCTTTCAGTAATTCACTAAATAAATATCAATCACAAAGTTCCTGAAATTACTATCTGGTCCAGACAAACAAGCTATACATGTATAAAATCACAGATCTTGGTCGAATGGCCAATTTGAGGATCTTTGATTTTCTCTTTATTATTGAAGTAAAACCAGTTGAATTCAACGGGTCTCATTCGCTTTTATAATACAGAAAAACCGGGGGCAGTCAAATATATTGTTGTACACACGCATGACCAAAAAACATGTTTAAAGGGGTGTTTTTCAGTTTTGAATGCAGGTTGCGCGTGCACTCGTTAAGGGTATCAAATACATCTATTTTCAAAGGGTAGTTTAAAAGACTGGTCAATGATCAATCGCAGGGTCAAACGTATTTATGGTATTTTTCTTAAGACTAGCCAAACATGTTTAGGGTATTTTTTTTCCCAAGCTTTATTCCTGGTCATATTCTGGCGACAACTTGTTTAGGGGCCAAAATGAGTAAATACAACCTGCTAAAAACTTGTTAAGGGGGTTATTTTGCACACAGAGAAAAACTCATTTTAATTGGGGGGGTGTTTGGAAATAATTTTGCCATGCATGTGTACAGCAAGACATTTGACCCCCCCACCCCCTCCCCCCACAGGAAGAGAGGCTTACCTGCTGTTCATCAAAGAGCTCTTGAATCTTTTGTCCACCCTCCCCCTGCTGGTAACCACCATCTCCACCATATCCTGTCAATGTGCTTTCTGTATAGGACTTGGCATGGCTTTCATCGCTCAGCCCAAACCTGCCCCAGTCAACGTCTTTCTTGCTCGCTTTATCTCCTTGGCCTGGTGCTGTTCTAGGATCTCCTACTAACTGAGCCCCCTCCCCAGTATTGCCATCATCAGCCATGGTGGGATGCCTGTCAGATGTCCAAGTGGAAATCTGCAGCTCTCAATTTCCTGTAAACAGAGCAAACAAAATTTTTTGTTGTATTTTTGTTTTTTACTCTTTTGCTCCTTTACAACAATCCTTTTTATACAGTTTCATGAGGAAAACACAAACACCTGAACATAAACATGCATGTACATGTATGTTGCAGCAGTAGCTATTTTCGGAAACCCTTCTGAATTTCTCAAGAAACTATAAACTAATTTTATGAGAAATGCTTACTTTTATCTGGTGAGCTTGAGCAGCAGAATTCTAAAAAAAAACCACACAATGTTTCGAACACCCATTCATTTCATACTTCATCCAAATAAGTTTCGGATTCTTCACGATACTTCTGCAGTTCAAATTCACAGAGCCATACACAGAACAAGATTGCAAAAACAAGGCGAAAAAATGAAACATATCTTATTTAAGTCTAAAATGACAGAAAATGCTTAAAATATCATACAACATAGTTTTGCAATAACATTTGATCATATTTTCTGACGGAAATATGGGCTGATTTGCCGATTTTCAATCTTGTCCGCTCCTCGATCGATCGAATGTTGAGGTGTGGTATAATGTGGGTGATCGTCGACGGCTAGTTCTAGAACTAGCAAGGGTTACTGTGCGCCACTTGTTCACTGCAACCATCCTGCCTGTGGGTAATCTACAGGTAGGACTATGGTATGCCGATGCTGCACATAGCACACACTTTAAAAATCATTAAAATATCACTTTTGTGACCAAAATTATTCATTTCCATACAGTTGCAATTTATTTTTCATAACTAACTCAGGAATAATTTTTGTATTCACCAGAGCGCTCAAAAACTTGAATTTTGGGCATATTTTAGTGTACGCCCTCTATTGGTGGAGAGTAAAATGGCAAGAAAATTTTCATTTTTTCAATCTCTATTTTTTATAAATAAGAAAAAATAATTTAAAGAATCAAATTTACATAAGAGCAAAAGTTATATGATAAATAGCTGTGTTGGAAACAAACAGTGTAATGCACTTATCAATTATATTCCCAGCCCCGGGGGTCAGGACATAGCGATGACATAGCCGGGTATGTACAAAAAAATTGTTGCCCTGCATGCCGGTTGAGTAGCCGGGACATGGCGGGGAATGTACAAAAGACTGTCCCCGACCCGCTGGGACAATCATTGAAGTTAGCAGGGACGTGTACAAACTTTTTTCCAGGGACTGTCTCAAAGATGTCACTCCAAAGTACAGGGGTAAAATACACGGGATCCGACAACCAACGAGCGATTTCGCTCTGACATTGTGTTTGCATTGATCAACTGGCACTGATACCCCCTAAAAAGGAAATAGAAATTGAGTGATCAGGAAAAGTATAGTCCTATCAAGTGCTGTGTGCAAGGTTTACCATGAGAGCCATCAATGATCAATAAACTTGATGAGCATCATGATATGAACAAGCATATTAAATTGTAATGGAACATGCAGTTTAAAAAGAAAAAAATAAAATTATTTAGCAAACAAAAATTTATTGGCCTACCAACATCTGCTCAGATTCGATTTAAAAAAGGTAAACAAAAATATAGAATTTACTCATGATACGAGTAAATCACACCAATTCTTTCTTACATCAAGTATAATATCTTTAGACTATACCCGTCGACGTCGTTCGAAATTGTGAATCATAATTTGTCATGCACGAAAACTTTAACATTAAATCAACACATTGTTTTTCGTAGAGGATTATGCGGCAAGTGCGATGCGATGCAAAGACAACGGTTGGTAAATATTAAATAATTTTATCACATTCAAAATTTCCATAATATTTGGAATAGCAAATGCAAATTTTTCTTCATTGTGTTTTCTCAAGTTGTCATTTTTAAAGCTTTGAATCAAAAAAAGGTGTCCAGGCAGCGATGGATAGGCATTAGGCCTACCCTTAGTTAGGGCTTAGGCCCTACCTGAAGAAATCCCCCGGAGAAATCCAGTGCGCCGAAATCCACAGCTAGCTCTTATTCCATCATTTGGTAAATTACAATCGGGCTTCATGAAACTGCATCTAACGACGTCAGTCCTGATCCTGCTTACAAGAGTAAGATTAGATTTAGAAATCCCTTGCTCAGCTCAGTTGCTTGGCTCCCAGATTATCCCAGCAGCTAGTAACACTAGCTAGCAGAGCCAGTGTAATTTTGATAGGCCAGCGATCGAGCATACGGTATATAATTATACGGATCGGATATAGCTACCTTCTACTAGTACCGGTACTAACGTAGAGGGTAGCAACACACATGGATCGCGACATGGATCAAGGCCCTACACATGGATTCAAGATTCTGTCAAGTAGGCCTACCGTACATAGGCCTATATACGGTACCGGTATATCATCTAAATATTGAAAACTTTTTAATGAAAACAAAAGTTATTTACTTTCTGCAATTACTCTTGTATGCCGGCGACAATAGTAATTTTGTCAAATTTATTTTCCTCTTTTGATACTCACTATATACAGTGCGCATCAAAAAAAGTTTACACTTTGAAAAAGCCCTGGGAATTAAAATATATCCGGGAAACAACCTGTGAGTAATTTTTCACAATATTCTTGGGTTTTGGTCTCATCTACCAAATGAAAGGAAAAGTTTTGACAGAATGTTACACGTAGTGAGCACTGTCCATTTTTGTAAAGCTCGTAGAAATCTGTTTGCGCAGAAATGCTCGTTTTCACGCTGTGTCAAGGGTCAAAGGAGGGGCCCGGGTCTAATAGGAGAAATGACGAAATCAAACTTAGGCTGCGAAACATCATCTCATACATTTCCCTTGCACTTTTAATTAATTGAAATTTAACGGATCAAGTATTTTGTAACAAATTCGCCATCAAATTGAAATTTCAACACTTAGTAAGCATAAAACCCGGGGCATAACCTTTACACTTTTTGTGCCAGCTGGATCTGAGGACTGAATCTGAACAAAAGTTTATATCAGACAACTCAAGCATTTTTTCACTAAGTTTTTATCATTTAAAGTGGTTTTACATTTCTTTGCCCCCTCCACACACTTTTCCCAAGCTTGACAATGATTAACAAAATGAAAATCAATTAGCCTAAACCATTTCATGTATAAATCACATCATATCAGTGTAGAGCAAAATATGATAACCTCGGTGTGTGCATGGGGGGTGGGGCGCATGCACTCTTCGAAGTGTTTTGGTCAAGGAAGCAAGTTAAAAAAAAGGGTAAAAGATATCTTCAAATCAATTTTACTAGCTAAATTCCACTTGTTCTTCAAAAGTAAGTGATGCCTTATATACTCAAGCGGAAACATTTTTCGAGAGTTATATCACCATTTGCTTAAATGGATCTGTACCAAACTAAAAAATTAATGTTAAAGACGTGGAAAAATCTTCGGGATATTTTACAGAATGTTTTTTCAGTGCAAACTTTTTGATATGCACTGCATAGGTTATAGGCTTTGAAGAGCACCTACCCCTGTCACAATTTTTCAATGATTTTGTGTCATATATGGCACCGTGGCGGCACCAGGATTTTCAAAGTGGGGGGGCAAATGGGGGGCAAAAGAAAATATTGGGGGGGCAAGGGCAGTCAAAAATTTTTTTTGCATGTGTGGAAAAATCGAGCGCGAAGCGCGAGTTTTAGTGGCCCCAATAAACATTTTTTTGTTACACTTGATATAAACAGAAATTTTTGTAAAATCAGGTAATGCTTAATGGAGCAAAGTTATTGATCAAAACTAGATCATGAACTGAACATTTACATATATGTAATCTTAAGGCGTAGACCTATTCTACTTTTACATTTTTGTATCACATCAGAAAAAATGCATGATCGCATTGTAAAAGACTTCAATATTTAATTTCTGTTCTCTTTTTCATATCTTATTTTTTTCATACATAGGCCTAATAATTTTCTTCCGAAGACAGGAAAGTTTTTAATACACAGGGTAAAGTTTATTTTCAAATATACTATAGTTGGGTGTCTTGTTATGAGAATATAGCCTAATAGATACAGACATTCCCCTCGTGGAAAGGTCGAAAATTTAAGAGGGAGGGGACAGAACACCCATCGCAGATTGCACATCTTTACATAGCCTATTTACTTTTTCACTAAAAACCATGACGGTGACAAATTATGAACGAAGAGTTCAAGCATTCTTATTTGTTAATGAAGCAAATCGATGAGTTTAATCCAAATTTTACATGAGTAGATGCATATTTATTTCAAGGAAGGGGGCAGACTTTGAGTATTTGTCCTCCACGCCCCCCCCCCCAAAGAATAAACATTGCTGACGACAGAATACACGCCATGTACTGTAGTTTAACACTTACATTAGCTTGTGTATCACACATTGAAATGTCTGCCTTAATGCAAGATATAACAAGCGATATAAACTTATTACAAACTAATAGTGTGCGAGGAAGCCAACAGCGACTAAGTGAGAAAATTTTCAAGTTTTGAAGAGCAGAAAATGGTATTTTAGAGCACTTCACAGCTGAGCTTGAATATGTAGTACGACAGCATCTACTTATTTACAAATTACTGTATAATTTTCTTTTAAGTCCTCAAATTTCTGGGGGGGCAACTGGGGGGGCAAAGCTTCTGAGTGGGGGGCAAATGCCCCCCCATGCCCCCCCTTGGTGCCGCCACTGTAATAATAGTTCAATTTACCGTCAGTATGACACCTTCATTATTTTGCGTCATTTTTCTGACACCGTAAGGCCGGGCCGCGCGTTTCCGTTTTACACCCTGGCGAAGGCATTTTCCGGAAAAGTAGCCAAAAAGCGACTAGTGAAGAGTCTACACACGTCGCTGGTTGCATGCAGCGTGCGACACAGGTGAGTCCACCACCGCATGCAATTTGCACAGTAGGCTACTGTTACTGATCAGAGCACAGAGTTCCTCGGCACTTCATGTACAGGGAGAGCGGCAGTCAGGAGTGAAATCACATGCTTTTGCAGTCTCGTTGTTTATGATAGTTTTTTTTTATAAAAATAAATTATTAACTAAATGAATAGAATGACAGACAAAATCAAAATAAACAGATACTTATAATGGAAAGACAAATTGAAGTTTGATGGATTGATACAAGAAGCTGCCGAAAGATAGATAGAAGACTGATAAATAAATAGAGACAAGATAGACAGATAGATAGATAGAAATGAGAGAGAGAGGGAGAGAGAGGTGGATAGATAAATAGATAGAAAGAGAGAGAGGGGGATGTCGTAGATAGAAATATGGACGGACAAAGAGAGAGAGAGAAAATGCTAGAGAGGGAGAGAGATAGAGAATTTGAGAGACAGATAGATAGATGTTAGATAGATAAAGAATGAGAGAGAAAGAGAAGATAGACAAATTAACAGATAGATACATAGATAGATAGATATATAGATAGAGAGAAGTAGAGAAAGACAGACAGATGGATAGATAGATAGAGATAGATAGATGTTAGATAGATAAAGAGGGAGAGAGACAAAGAATATTAACAAATTAACAGATAGATAAGTTAAAAAAATAGATAGATAAATAGAGAGAATAAGAGAAAGACAGACAGATGGATAGATAGAGAGAGAGAGAGATATTAAATAGATAATTAAAGAATGAGAGAGACAGAGAACAAATTAACAGATAGATAGATACTCTAGTTAAAAATAGATAAATAGATAGAGAGAAATAGAGAAAGACAGACAGATGGATAGAGAGATAGATAGAGAATTTGAGAGATAGATAGATGTCAGATAGAAGAATGAGAGAGAAGAGCGACAAATTAACAGATAGATACTGTAGTTACATAGGTAGGTAGAGAGAGAAATAGAGAAAGACAGACAGATGAATGGATAGAGAGATTTGAGATAGATAGATGTTAGATAAAGAATGAGAGAGACAGAGAAGATTATTAGATAGATAGATAGATACTGCAGTTACAAAGATAGATAGAGATAGAATTTGAGAGATAGATATCAAGGGCGCCGGAAGCGGGTGGGCAGGGGGGCACTTGCCCCCCCAACGAAAATTTTTGGGGGGCAAAACGAGATTTTGCCCCCCCAATGTGCCCCCCTAAAAGTAGAAAAATTATATTATTTAAGGACAAATGTAAACGATGAAGGCACTTTTCTGCCTAAGAATTGTCATTTCTTTTGTCAAAAATGAAAAAATTTCGCCCCTGACGGGGCAATTACACATCTTAGTAAGCCTTGCGTCTTTTGACGAACATGTCCCTCTGTGAAACATACCTTTGATAAACCCCTTTTCCATCTTATTACAGTGTGATAACGTTTAACCTTTTAAACCCCCATTCCACAGAGAACAAGACCGCTGGAAGACCTTTGAAAGACCATGAATTTTGGTTGATCTTTCAGAGGTCTCTAAATGAACCTACAATGGTCTTTGAGGTCTTACACGAGTCCTGACCAATCTTTCAGTGGTCTTCGTGGTCTTCATGGGCTCCAAAACTTTTTGAAACGGTTCAAAACACTCTTACAGCGGTCTTACAGGAAAATTGTCTTTCAGTGGTCTTTCAGCAGTCTTTCAGCGGTCTTTCGATGAACTTTCAAAGGTCTTCATAGTCTTTCATTGATCTTTCGGCAGTCTCTCAAGATTTTTGCGGATATCACTGTAAGACTCATGAGAGATTGTTGAAAGATCATTGAAAGACCATTGAAAGACCAGGCAAAGTTCATGGAAAGAATTCAGAAAGATCACTTATTGCATAAAAGATCTCTGACAGACCATTGAAAGATCTCGAGAGGATAAGTCTAAGACCAGTAGGACAAGAAATATCCATCAGTCTTTCAGAGTTCTTTGAGGGGTCTTTCTGAGCCATTCCACAGAGATGACAAATTTCATTGATCTTGAAAACCGCTGTAAGACCTCACCGATTTTAAGTCTTTCAGTGGTCTTTCAATGGTATCCGTTCTGTGGAATGGGGGCCTATTAATGAATACATTTCAGACTAAAAAAATTGCATGCTGGCTGTGTCGGCTAACAAACGCGCGGTCGCCCAAAAACGCTTAGACCGGGGTGGTGTTTCATCAATATTTTCGTCCGACAAGTTGTAAGATCGGACAAGTTTCCTGTATTCTGATTGGTTGAGAAGCATTGATACCATAGTAACTGTCGGATAAAACATGACTTGTCGGATAAAACGTCCTACAAGTCACGAAACGCTCCCCGCCGGATCACCAACTCGCGTGAACGCTAGTTACTCGAGCAACATATGCATATCTGGAAATAGCTGTAAAACCGAATAGTTTAAAGAGTTATAGAGGATTGAGTAGTTGCTTATTGGATAAATGAGAAGATGCTAGCTTGAGTCGGCGAATGGAGTGCAGAGCAGGAGTACTCATCTATCAACTAATCAAGCCTCTTCTTCAACCTTTTCTGGTTTACTGTCTTTATCAGGACTACGCTCGTTTGAACAAAAAATTACTCGACTATCAACTGTCTACTTCCTCCTATCAATTTCACTTCTTCCTCTATCCACTTTTTTTCGAAAACTCCACATGGTGTACCGTCAACCACATCCGCTGTTGGAATGTAATTGTTTTCTTCTAAATAATGTTACATAATGTACATTATGAACTGCCGTAGTTTGTTAGTTCATGATTATTTACAAATGAATATTTCCTGGAATTTAATATTCATCATTTCCTAGTTATGGTCACATTTTCCCCAGAAAATTTGTAAAGAAAAAAGAAGATTTTTGAAGGGGTCATCCAAAAGTGCTTCCCAGCCATACAAAACATGCCAAAGGAAACACATAAATCGAGTAATGTTTTAAATTTTCAGAAAAGTTTTAAATTGTTAGACAATAATTAAGCAGTTCATATTTCTTTTTCCTCCAGTTACAAAATATGAAACGTTTTGCCTATGCATGGATGATCAGGGACTCTCTCCAATGCTGAGGTCAGAAATGATTAAAATAGAATGGGGATTTAAGCGCTTATCGTCGTCTGCCACGTCAGAACAGTATGACATTTTGAATTTAAAAAGACATTCATTAGAATGTATTTTGTTTCTGTTGTTACGCTTCTTCTGCTTAATACACTCCTTGAAACTTATAATTGTGCTCTCTCGCGTCGTCCGTGTATGTAAATGTACATAAATAAATATTTCTAAAAGGATATTGCATGAAAAATGTAATTTCTGGTATTTTGAGTCAATATAAGCGTATTACGTAATTTAATTGATCAGACACGAACACCACATTCCGAATTAAGCGATCGTTTTGCGCGTAGATTTTATAGGTTCTCATAAACTCTGAGTATAGTCTTTCATATTGAATTCTATGTTTAATTCTCAAGAAATTTATTTTTGAATTCTCTTAGAAACGCAACTTTTAAACTCCATTTTTATACAAAGTCCTTATCGTGGGGGGGGGGGGGTCCCACGCCCTCTCCCCCTCGATCGCTTCGGTATCTCACGCTGTCAAAAATATTGTGCCCCCTTCGGGATTTTGCCCCCCCCCCCCAAAACTGAAAGGGTTCCGGCGCGCCTGATAGATATATAGACAGATAGAGAGAAAGACAGACATCAGCAAGTCGGCAAGGCAAATGATCAAACCTGGAAAGTATAAGCTCATGCAGCTAGCTGCATTTGCAAGACAGTACGGTATGTTCTGCGGATAACGGTGCGGACTTTGGATCGCGCGCCCAGCTGATAATGTAAACAAACGTAGACGTAGACTCTTCACTAGTCGCTTTTTAGCTACTTTTCCGGAAAATGCCTTCGCCAGGGTGTAAATCGGAATCGTAAGGCCGGGCCGTAGCCAGGATTTCCTATGAGGAGCCGTTCCGAATTAAAAAAGAGCTATAGAGAACCTATATTCGGTTACTTCCCTGGGCAGATCCAGCTTTCGCCAATAACGGGGGCCGGGGGGGGGGGTCCCTTACATTTCCCCGATCGGCCGCTAATAGTGCATGAGTAAATAATGCGAGGGCTAGATTTTTTTTTCTTCAGTATTTTGAATGCATTCATACCTGAAATTAACGCTCAGCGTACTTGCATATGCGCATAGGCGGATCCAGGGGGGCCCGAGGGCCCCCCCCCCCCTATTGGCGGAGCAAAAAGGGAAAAAGGAGGGAAGAGAGGAGAAAAAAGGAAGAGGAGGAAGACGAGTGAATAAAATAAGGGGAAGACTTGGAAAACAAAAAGAATCTTTCATGTCACTTGATGAAATTTTCGCTCGCGCTTCGCGCTCGCATTGCATGTTAGGTGATTTACATATCTTGTTCAATATGGAGTTTGAATATTAAATTTGTAAGTCAATATACATAACATAATCCACCTCGGTAATTGAACTTTCATTATTTTGTGTGATATACAAATTGATTTTTAAAAGTGCTCTGTAAAAATGTCAGTTTTATGGTCTGAATAATAATTGTCTGCTCACGCTGCGCGCTCGCATTTTTTGATATACCTATTATTTACGTGTATTCTATAATCTTTTCAAAATATCCCTTTCAGGTCTGATTTTAAAACGCATCAGCTAGCGCCGCACGCTGGCATTTTGATTGGCGAATTATGTATGTCTCAATACTGAAGGTACTTAAATCCCCTTTGAATTCATGACAGTATATCAAAATATTTTGCTCGCGATTTATGCTCGCATTAATCGTTCAAATAACTGATGCCTCCTATTTATAATCACAAAAAGTGCTTGAAATGTTCACTTTTCAGGCCATAATATCGTCAGATTTCGTGCCCTCATTAGGCATTACTGGATAAGATATTGATTTAATAATTAAATTGTTCATTTTGTTTTATCTCGCGCTTAGCAAGAGGAATAGTAATTATTTTCATATGATGACATGCATGTCTTAAGGATGTCCCGGTCCTATGTTAAAACTCAAAGTAATTAAGGAAAAATACCAGCTCTTTATTAAGTGCGATCCATATCCACTTCACACTTTTCCTACCAACTGCTTGAAATATAGAGCTGATTTTTTTTTTCAGATTGGACTATCAAATAGTCTAAGCTCGCGCTTCGCGCTCGCGTAGATTTTCATGACAAAAGATGTATTTAGAATGCTTATGTAGATTCTATGTCTTAATATGAAACACACGCGCATGTTTATTCAGATACTCAACTTGTTCTTTATTTAAATTATTATCCATTTTTGTATCGCAATATAAAAAATTTTCTGATCGCATTTTTAATGTAGGAAGATTCTCTATTACTGATTCTTTTCATGCTATTTACAAAACATGAATAGAGTGTCCCGTTTTTAGGTCTAAATCTCGCATCAATTGTATAGTTAAATAGCTATCCTGTTCACGATTACAAAAGTTGACTAGCATTTTACACGATTCTTTATGTAGAAATGTCAAAAATTTTCAGCTCGCGCTTCGCGCTCGCATTATTTGATTTTTAAAACTTGTAACGTCTTCATGGCTAATTGCAAGCACCTTTTTCATCAGCTCATTTCTGATCGCGCTTTGCGTTCATAGTAATTATTCATTTGCATACAGATCTTTTTCAGGCTAACAAAAATTGCCCAGAATGTTCAAAATTTTTTGAAGAAAGAACATTAGATTTCAAAAGATTATATATAAGGAATAAGGAATATGATATATATCCATGCATATTCATAAAAATAACGCTAAGAAGTGACTACACCTTCAAAATAAACAAAAAAAATCAGCTTCGAGCGGCCGATCAGGAAAAAATGGCTAAAAAAAATCCGGGCCCCCATATTAGTGAAGGCTGGATCCGCCCCTGTATGCGTATGTAATTATGCCAGGAGAAGGCAATTAGATCTGAAATTTGTAATAATTCTACAGGGATAAATCAGTCGAAATCAGATATAAACATTTGACAGTTCCTTTCATGGAATGCTCCCCTGAATGCGATCAACAGGTTTACTAATGTTTTGCATACTTTATTAAAGATCAAGACACCTCAGGAAAACGTTAATTTGAATCAATATAGAGAAAAATCAGGCAAGCATAATGCTAAAAATTTCATCAAATCGGATGTAGAATAAGAAAGTTATGACATTTAAAGTTCCGCTTATTTTTCACATTACATGCATGCGCAATTTAGTCACTTGCAAATGAGAAAATCGATGATGTCCCTCACTCCCTAATTTTTTTTATTGTTTGAAATTTATTTCAATTTTTACAGATTTGACAGCAAGGTCCAACTAAAATGAACCATAAAAATAATGTTATGGTTATAGTAATTCCACATGTTCATTGAGAAATAAATCTTTGACTCACAGGACAATGAAGAGAAAAATGAAATATTTCATATAATAAAATACAAAAGTGTCATCAGTTTCCTCATTTGCATACTGACGGGGATGTTCATACAACTGTTTTGTGAAATTAAGCAAAACTTAAAATTTTCATAACCTTCTTATTTTCCATTCGATTTTGATGAAATTTTTAGTATTATGCTTGTTGAATTTTTCTCTTTTTATTAAAATCAAGTTTTTGCCGGGGTTAATTGACTTGTCCTTTAAGCTAAATTGTTGGCAGGTAGACAAAACTTGTCATATTCTGGCGACAACTTGTTTATAGGACGGGGGCCAAAATTTGTAAATAAAGCCCACAAAAAATTGTTTAGGGGGGGGGGGGTTGCACGCAAAGAAAATTTCTTTTAGGGGGTGTTTCAGTTGGAAATAATTTGGTCACGCATGTGTATACAGCATTACTTTTTGACTGCCCCCACCCCCTACTTCGAAGAGGGCCATTATGCTCCCCAGGCTCCCCCACACAGGCCATCGTGACAATATTTGCATTACACTGCATGAACTGTGATTTACATGAAATGGCTTAAGGCCTGGGGAGCGTATCATGAAAGGATTTTATCCGACAGCTACCATAGTAACAGTGCCTCTCAGCCAATCAGAATCAGGGAAAGTTGTCAGGTCTGACAACTTGTCGGACAAAAATGTTGATGAAACGCTCCCCTGGTCACACCGCCCATGGACCTACGGGTCCATACACCGCCCGAGCGTTGTTGGAGCGGTCATGGAGCGGAGAAAAAAAAATCATCGTCGTTAAAAGGCCTGGTCACACGCCCGAGCGTTTAGTGGAGCGGTCGTGGAACGGTAGGGAGAGAGTGTCGAATTTCGCACACAAAATTGGGGAAAAAAACAAAAAAAACCCCAAAACAATCGAAATCGAAAATGGAGAACGGTAGCGAGTGATGATTTTTTTTTCTCTCCGCTCCACGACCGCTCCAGGCCTTTATAGGCTTGATTTTCATTTTGTTAATCATTGTCAAGCTTGGGAAAAGTGTGGAGGACCCGATGGAGCAACAAGTATTAAATGAAAAATGAAATTTAAACCCACTTTAAATGATGAAAACTTAGTTAAAAAGATGTTGGAGAGATGTCTGATATATAAGCTTTTGTTTCAGATTCAGTTATGTCCTCAGATCCAGGCTAACACAAAAAGGGTAAAGGTTGTGCTTATATTATAAGTGTTCAAATTTTTATTTGAGTGGCATAAGATAAGGAAGACGAGTGAATGAAATGAGGTGAGGGTTGAAGACTTGGAAAATAATGAAAAAATATTTGTGACTAAAATTTTCTCTCGCATTGCCTTTTGGGTGATTTATACATCTTGCTCAATATATTGAAGTCAATTCAACTCGGAAATCGAACCTTCATTATATTACAAATTGGTTTTTAAAAAGTGGTCTGTAGAAAATGGTGGTCTGAATATTAACATTTTCTGCTCGCGCTGCGGGCTCGCAAAATTTGATTTGTTAGGTACCTATCATTTTTTTGTATTCCTTAAAATTCTCAAATGTCGTTATCGATGTCAGATTGTCAAAACGTATCAGCGAGCGCCGCACGCTTGCATTTTGATTGGTGAGTTATGAATATATCTCATCTCAATATTAATAACAAACTCAAAATTAAAATCACCATTTCATAACAATCTATAAAGAATTTTGGCTCGTTATTTGCGCTCGCATTGATTGTTGAAAATATATTAAAGGACAAGTCCACCCCAATAAAAACTTGAATTGAATAAAAAGAGAAAAATTTAACAAGCATAACACTGAAAATTTCATCAAAATCGGATGTAAAATAAAAAAAGTTATATGGCATTTTAAAGTTTCGCTTCATTTCACAAAACAGTTATATGCATATCTCAGTCGGTATGCAAATGAGGAACTGATGACATCATTCAATCACTATTTCTTTTGTATTTTATTATATGAAATATTTTTATTTTCTCGTCATTGTCATGTGAAATGAAGTTTAATATCTCCCCGAACACATGGAATTCCATTATCTTATCATTTTGTGCTTCAGGCAAGGAGGTTTCAATCGTCAAATTCGTAAAAATTGAAATATTGTATAATTAAAACCATTAAAAACAAAAGAAATAGTGAGTGAATGACATCATCGACTCTCTCAATTGGATGTAACTGGCTCGTTCATATAACTATTTTGTTGAAAATAAGCGAAACTTTGAAATGTCATAACTTTCTTATTTCTAACCGATTTTGATGAAATTTTCATCATTGTGCTTGTCTGATTTTTCTCTATTGATTCAAATCAACATTTTTCTGAGGTGGACTTGACCTTTAATTCATGCATCTCATTCAAAATTCCAAAGTGCTTTAAATGTCCATTCACATATTTCGCGATCTCATTAGTAGTAGACTTGTTAAGAGGTTGAACGCTGCATTTTTGAGTACAAATGTCCCACTTGGCACAAATGTTCCTTGAGTCAAAAGAAAAAGATTCATCCAAAGAGACACGCTGTCTCTATGCAAATAAGCAAGTAATTTGCATAAATTTGCATATTAGGTCGATATAGTAAAAAAGTATTTCAGAATATATATTTTACCAGAACTGCCCTAAAATTGGAAATAAAGACTGAGGGTAAGACAGGGAAGAAAATTGACATATAATAATTGGGTATCCTTGTTTATTATTACCTAATTTACATAAATTATGCAAATTATAATTTAAAACAGAGTATTTTTTTCATGAATCCTGAACTGTTTTTTAAAAAACAGCAACTAATACACAATGTCAACATTCTACAGTCTAGAGTCTATGGCCCCCGTAGATCGAACCCCGGACTTTCCATATATAGCCATATAGATGATATCTCTATGGGAGATATCTGTGGACGGGGCTTGCCCAGAACACGTTGCAATATCGTCAAGGCATTAACTGGAGGTGCCGTGGCCGAGTGGTCTAACGGGCGACTGGCTATATATGGAAAGTCCGGGGTTCGACCTTCGGCCGCAACACCTATGAGCAAGGCATTTAATCTGCAATGCTCTATTATCCTGCTTTCAAAAAAAAATGTAAATGATTTATTACTGGTAACTAGTCTGGTGTGTGTGATATCCCTGACTAGAAAGTAATGAAAATTCTGAATGCAAAGACTACACAAAGAACTGCATAATAATAGCCACGATTGTGTAACAGTGACGTAGTACTTGCAAACACACTAGTAAAGTTATGAAACTTATATTTCAAGTCTAGAACTGAGTAATTCAGTTGAGTGAAAACTATGAAGTGGCATGTCTGAGGAATGACTGATTATGATTTGAACTGATTCGAAGCTTAGATGTTACTAAGTGTGCACTTGTTTAAAAAAATGAACTGGCAAGTCGTCTTTAAAAAACAAACAAACAAGTGCACACCTAGTTACCAATAATGCATATAGCATTTCCATTTATTTGAAAGCAAGATAAAAGAGCTTTGTAGATTAAATGCTCTGCTCATGGGCATAGGTGCCGCGGCCGGGGATCGAACCCCGGACTTCCATGTATAGCCATGCCATGCTTAGACCACTGACTCGGCCAAGGCAAATCGTCAATCGTATGTTGCTGCCCTCTACGTTCGTTGTTGTAAACTGCCTTTTCCCATCCGTAGATAGCTAGAGCTTGTCTGTAAATTTTGGTACGTGGAGTCACTTTACTATTAAAATTCTACTTTCTTATCTGGTACCGCACTTTTTCCATTCACTTTCGAAAGTATATATTGAGACTTTGTTGATATAAACGAGTGTGTGAGTTTGAGGTGTATATCTCCCTTTGTATGTTGCTAAGAAGGCAGAAGTTCATAACATTTCTACCCGTTTTCCGCCACGTAGGCAAGCCGACAGCCTAAGCTGAGCCCGTTTTCTCGCACTTGGTCTTGGACCTACCTTCACCCAACGTTACTCGTTAGGCCTATGCGAAGGGATGGGTTGGCGATGGATATGGGAGGGATGCGCGGGGAAGGGATGGGATGCCAGACATTGCTCTACATGGGTATTTTGGCAACAAATAACAATAATGTTGCTTCAAAATACTCTTTTTTTCTTTACTAGGTTTTGAGCCCAAAAGGAAGGGTGAACAAAAGAGTGAAGGAGAGAAAGAAAAGAAAAAAAAATAAAAAAAACCTAAATGGGAAAGAGGAAAAAATAAAAGAAATTCAGAATAAAACTAAAAGAAGGATAAAAAAGAAAGAAAAAATGAGAAAAAAGGCCTCTGTCATTCTTTGAAATGAATAGAAAGAAAGGAAGAGAAGATGAATAAATGTGTGAAAGAAAAATAGAGGAGAGAAAGGTAAAAAGAAAGTAAGAAAAAAAGAGGAAAGAAAGAATGAAGGAAATGGATATGTTTACTTCATTTTTTAAAGAAAGGAAGGTGGGAAAGAAGGGAAAGATAGAATAATGAAAAATAATTAGAAGGAAAAATTTTAAAAAGGATGAAAGAATGGAGAGAGAAAAAGGAGAGAAAGAACAAAAAGAAAAAGCAGAGGAAGGGAGAAAGAAGCAAAGAAAAATTTAAGGAAAGAAAGAATGAAGATAATGAAAAAGGAAATTTAAAAAAGGAGGAAAGTAAGAGAATGAATACAGCACTTTTAGGATTTTTTTTTGCAAAATTTATTAAGTTGCTGTCTGTGCGGATCGTAAAACATGGCATTCGGACAGACTAGTCTAGAGCAGCTGAGATAGGGCTACAGACACAGAAACACGGGTATGGGACTAGACTGAGTTATCCTCAAGTTTATCGATCATATCGTACTACGGTACATCATGTGATATATCAGTCAAGCTCCTTGTTTCGCAAATCCCTTCACAACTCCCACATCCTCTATTTCCATTACGTGCCAAATATAATTAAAACACCTTACCTACAATTTTTAAAGGTCAAGTCCACCTGAGAAAAATGTTATTTGAATCAGTAGAGAAAATCAGCTGAGCACAATGCTGAAAATTTCATCAAAATGGGATGTAAAATAAAAAAGTTATGACATTTCAAAGTTTCGCTTATTTTTAACAAACTAGTTATATGAACGAGCCAGTTACATCCAAATGAGAGAGTCGATGATGTCACTCACTATTTCTTTTGTTTTTTATTATTTGAATTATACAATATTTCAATTTTTACGAATTTGACGATTAGGACCTCCTTGTCTAAAGCACAAAATGTTAGAATAATGGAATTCCACATGCTCAGGGTGGGATGAAACTTCATTTCACATGACAATGACGAGAAAATAAAAATATTTCATACAATAAAATTCAAAAGAAATAGTGAGTGAGTGATGTCATCAGTTCCCTCATTTGCATACCGACCGAGATGTGCATATAACTGTTTTGTGAAATGAAGCGAAACTTTAAAATATCACAACTTTCTTATTTTACATCCGATTCTGATGAAATTTTCAGTGTTATGCTTGTTGATTTTTTATCATTTTATTCAAATCAAGTTTTTGTTGGGGTGGACTTGTCCTTTAAGGGTTTCACTTTCTGTGACAACCTCCTTCATTTCTCCTGGGACTTCCACTTTCACTCATTTCTTCTTTTCATTTCGAATAACAGTGAAAACCTGAACTTTGGGAGTGGACATGGCCTAATTAGTCAGAGAACCTCGTTCAACACGATTTAAAAAAAATGAAAGCCTTCCTAACAGTTGTTAGAGCTTGTCGGAGGGCTTCATGAAATGGAATTTTAGTCGGTACTGACTAAATAGTCAGCGCTGACATTTGTCGGACCAAAATGCTGGTGAAACAACCCCAGATAAATATCTCCCTTCACAAAACGTGTGGTGCAGCGCATCATGTTGAATGTGTAGATGATAAAAATAGAGACATACTGGTAGACGTAAGACGTAGCTTTCTACTTTTTCAGACCGGCACCTTTAATCTCAACAGGTGATTTCAAAATTTTAGTTCGGTGTTCCTTTGGTAGTTAAGTTTTCAAAAAGCTGCTTAACTAAACTACAGTGTACCAATCATGAGCTGGACTCTAACAGACCTGACAGACAATACTTGCTCATGTTATGATGATGGCTAAATAACAAGATGATGATGTCATTCCACTGCCGATCAACACCTCACCTCAATGATTTGAATGCTAGGAGTCTTGTTTTAGGCAAAGACTTGTCTTTGCTCAGATGAAGCGACTTGTCCGGGTGTGGCTCAGCTTAGGTAAATGTACATGGATATGCATCATAAAGATAATGGCGTGATGCAGGCGAGACTGCTAGAGGTGTTCCACTTGTTTGACCTGTTATTGTACATATCTATTTTTTCTCTTTTCTTTTCTTTTTTAGGTCATCCTGTCTACACACCACACCCTGGTCATCATGAAGACTGGGTCATCTTACGTGCCCCAGTTTCTGGGAAGAATGTCATATGAGAAGAAGGAGATTCTTTTAAAGCTATCTATCCTCGTCTTCTGTATGATCCTCTGTAAGTTCAAATATTATGGAATGTACTGGTCGCTGAGTACGATGGCAGAGGTACTTCAGCGACCGATGCGAGCTTGATGTGAAAGCACAACGTACTCAGTGACCTATCAAAATGTCCCATTCATCCTTTGTGACGTTCATTTGCATTGCGTAAAATATGTGCTTATCATGATGCGCACAAACTTAAAGCGACCAATTGCTCTGGGCATGACCAAATTTTGACGGCATTGTGAAAGTACCCACTCTGAGGCTTTAAATTTAAATTTTAGCTCATAGAAATCTTTATTTTTGTTGCTGTTGCGATTGCAGAGCACTTCTGAGAAGTGCTACAGTTTGACTTAGTAAAAGAAAGAAGCAAACTGAAATAAATATTACAGCTCAGAAATTTCAGCCTGAAGTGAAATAAATGTTCAAGACCCAACAAACTTCATAGTATTTTATTTTCACCCAATGCATTTTCAGTAAGAATTGTAGGGCAGTGTGTATTCAGAACTGAAACTGGCAGTTTGGGATTTTACTTGATGATTTAGTAGTTAGTACAAAATGTTTGATTGAATTTATGAACTAGGATAAGTAGGGAAATAGAAATTTTCAGAAAAATGATGTGTATTATATGTAATTCTTTTCAGCCTTCTCTACACGACTGTTCTCTGTTTTGCGGTTTGAGAGCGTTATTCACGAGTTCGATCCTTACTTCAACTACCGTACCACCCGATTTTTGGCTGAGGAGGGCTTCTACCGGTTCCACAATTGGTTTGATGATCGTGCCTGGTATCCTCTTGGTCGTATCATTGGGGGAACCATATACCCAGGTTAGTTGAAATTGTTTCAGTTTAGATTTAAATTGTTACAATTAGAACACTTTGAAAAACAAGATTTGTCTCGGACTGTAAGAGAGTTTTTGTCTTATGTGGTTAGAACTACTTCCTAAGTTTTTAACCAATCCTGAAATTTGGCACATATTGGTCTTAAAATATAGATGCCCATGACCCCTTTTTTGTGTGTGTCAGGAATCATATTGCCTTTGTAACAGACAAAATATATTTTGATGAACTACGACCATGAAAGGGAAATCAACATCGAATCTAAGATTGAGTTTTTGTCTCACCTGCATTGCAGAGTGAGACTATAGGCTTCGCTTTTACGACGGCTTCGGTGTCAACATCAAATCATTTCAAAGTTTGTTTTTTTGTCCGCTTCTCTGAGAATACTGGAACTTTCCGTTATCGATAAATTTGGTGACTTCTTTGATTTTTCCACACCCGTCTTCGTTATGATCGTATTGGCGCTGGCAGCCCATTTTCTTAAATGTTTTAGAGGTTGTCTTAGCACCCTTCACTGCAGCGTCGAGCTGCATGCTGGATTCTTCAGATAATTCGCTTTTCAGCTTTTCCAATTTAGAATCTAGGACTGTAGCAACAAAGTCCAGATTCACCGACGATTCATTTGGAGTTACTGCACTCGGGTTACGCATTTGTATCCATTATGTAGTTCAGAGCAGAAAATATGCTACTGCCCTGTATGGTGTGATGACCGCGAATGAAAGCTAACCCGAAATCTCCCTTCCACCTAACATAGCAACAATAGCATGTTGCGTAATCACAATATTCCCCCTCAAATGAGATATCAATTCTCTTTCTATACAATGCTAAGAGAATTTTACAAGTCTTACATGTAGGTCACATGGTCATGGTCAGTTGTAGATTAGGGTCAATGAATGTAGTATTGTATCATTATATGAATGGTGTTTATTGTGAATAATTATTCAAAGGTTGTTTTTCAAAGTCAGCACTGCTGCTATATTGAATCGCGTGATGCAGGTGAGACTGCCAGAGGCGCTCCACTTGTTTATGATTTTGAAAGTAGAGTGCAGGCTAAATGTATCTTGTCCATGAAACTTTGACATTAGGGTAACTGAAGTATCATTGATCATCCTTCATGAATTTCAGATCACATTATTAAAGTTAATGGTCATTAAGGGTCAATGAAGGTAGTATTTTATTTTCGTAAAAATTATGTTTTCTGTGAATAGTTCTTCACCTTGGTTGTTTTCTTCAAAGTCAGCACTGTTGCGACATTGAATTGCTTCATGCATGCGTGACCGAAAGAGGCGTATATCACATATTTAGTATTATTGTCATACTGTACAACCTGAACTTAGGAGATTTTTCTGTGTCTTTGATGCAGGTTTGATGTTGACCTCTGCTATCATCTACCATGTACTCAACTTCTTGCACATCAGTATTGATGTGAGGAATGTGTGTGTATTCCTAGCTCCCCTCTTCTCCTCCCTCACCACTCTGGCCACCTACCACCTCACCAAAGAGCTCAAGGTAAGAATCATATCAAACATTGCTTTATCAGAGGAAATGTTTGAACTTCTATCTGACAAGTCCCGTTTTATCTGACAGTTACAGTGCTTCTCGGCCAATCAAATTCAAGGGAAGTTGTCTGACCTGGCAATTTGTTGGACGAAAATGTTGATGAAATACTCACCAAGGCTGTGAACATATTAAAGCGTGGTCTTTGGTCATAAGGCTTATTTTTATGATAGTGATACATAATAATCTATGCAATCAAAATGGAAATTAGCCCCACAATCAATCGCTGAGTTTTATGTTACATGGCGAGGCACTCCTTGAAATAAATTTGATGAATTTATTTACATCTCCATTAAATTCTAATTTAGGAGCGCCATTTACTTCAAAGCAGCAATGAAATAGCAGCATGAAAAGCACCATATTTTTTTTTCACTAGTTATTTATAGCACACAGTTAATAAGAGTCCACACTAATACCTCAGTCACAATTGCTTTACGGCGGCCGTACGGCAAGTCGAAAACAGCCATATTAACATTTTTTGTACCAGCTACAGATAGGTGGTTTGAAAAAAGAGCAATAAAACGGCTGTTTCGACTCACTGTAAGGCTACCGTAGAGCAAATGTGACCCAGGTATTAATGTTGGTCAGTATGCTCCCCATTTAAAAAATGATTTCTTTATTGTGATGTTACCCTAACATGTCTTGAAATAAACATCTAGGCCCTTTTTGATACCAAGCTGTATTTATATATATATATATATGTATTTTTTTTTTTCAATTTTGGTATGTTTATTCTAGGATACCGGTGCTGGTCTAGTAGCAGCAGCCATGATCTCCATTGTTCCTGGTTACATATCCCGTTCTGTGGCTGGATCCTACGATAACGAGGGCATTGCAATCTTCTGTATGCTGCTCACGTATGCACTCTGGATCAAGTCTGTGAAAACCGGATCTGTCTTTTGGGCTGCTCTTTGCTCACTGGCCTACTTTTATATGGTAATATTTCCTGATTATTTCTGTTGATTTTTCCTCTTTTTTTTTTTGGGGGGGGGCATGATGCCATTGTTTTCAGGTTGATCCCTCGGGATTAAAGAATGAACCTTTCATCTGGTAAGCAAATAATCACTTTCGGAGAAGGTGATGGGCAATTATCACTTCTTAGGTAAACTGGATGTAGCTATCTTTCCAAAGTGAAGCTGAGAAGAGATTGCTAATACATCTAGCTTGCTGAGTAAATGATAGTTTGCCCAGTCTCCTGAAATCAAGAGGTAATTATCTGCTTTTATCTTTCACATCTCAAACCACCATTAAAAGGAGTGAGCAATATACATATTTCTCTACCAGAAGGAATCTTGATCTTTAAGAAAATTGAGGTTTCCATGAAAAAAAAAATCTTGAGTCGATGCTTGTTTCAATGTATGTGAACTGTGTGCAAGCTTTTAGATCTGCTCAAGCAAGATGATTGTGAGCTCACAAAGGAATTTTACGCTCGCATTGAAACAACTGAGGGGAGTGCACTTGATAGTGGGTATCATTGTGCACATATCTACACCATGTAAGATAGTTGCTGCATGTGATGGAGAAAGATGGAACAAAAAACATTGAGTGGTATTGACCTACTATTTCTCACATACCCAAAATAATTAGCCATGACCCTGTGGCCTGAAGTGATCAGCAAAACACGAAAGTTTCACCACGAGTGGTGGTTGATGGCGAAACCAAGCTTCATCTCTTGACCGACTTTTGACCAATCTGATATCAAGATTCTTTAAGGTGAGGTGAATGGGTACCTGGCAGGAATTTGTTCCTGAAATGCGTGTGCGCTGTAATCTGAGTAATTACGGCTGTCAAGCTACAGCTGGGGTAATAATATCCAAGTCCTTTGGAAGCGCATGGAGACATTATTCATAATGTGATATACGCTATACATTATTATTATTTGCTAGGTTTCCTCTTGGGGAGGTTACGTTTTCCTCATCAACCTGATCCCAATGCACACCCTAGCCCTGATGGCCACTGGACGCTTCACCCACAGGATCTATGTGGTGTACTGCACGGTCTACTGTCTTGGTACCATCCTCTCCATGCAGATCCCCTTCGTTGGATTCCAACCAGTCCAGTCCTCCGAACACATGGCTGTGAGTATGAATGCTAGTTAGTCAGTAGTCCAAGGGCCCGTCTTACAAAGAGTTACGATCGATCCGATCAATCGTAACTCTGGAAATCTATCTGTGTCATAATTTAAGCCATAAATAGTTTAAAAAACTATTTACAGCTCAGGGTATTATTCCCTTCTTGTGACATCAGATGTCGGGATTCATGGCATTTTTCTCAATTTGGTCATGTGATGGTGTCTAGACCATTGCCTGTTCAAATTATTACTATGTATTCTTACAGTACATGTATCGATTCTTACAGTATCTGGATAGAAGAGGAACTTTATAAATCTGTAGCGGTTTCAGGTTTGGTAAGCTTGAGGGGTGTTCCCATCTGCGAATGAAACAAGTCAGTGAACAATGTTATGCCACAAGGCATAACTGAATGTAATCTAATGAAAATTGTAGTGGGAAGTGTGATTTCAATACTTTTTAAAACTTGTGACCACAGATTAATCATCCAACTGCCTTTGATTTTTACAGGCTCTGGGTGTGTTTGGACTGTGTCAGATCTACTGCTTTGTGGAGTATGTAAGGTCACGTCTGAGCACACAGTACTTCAACGTTCTCATCCGAAGTGCTGTGCTAGTATTCGGTGCCGCCCTAGCAGCCGTAACAGCTTATCTCTCAGCAACAGGCAGTATCCTTTTATTTTGGCTACAAAGCTAATTCTAAGTTTCTGAGTTTTTCCAAATCAAGTCTACTGGGACATTCATTAATGGAATGTGTTTCTAGACAAAATTCAAGTGACTTAACCCTAAGAAGACAGGGGGGGGGGGCGGCTGATGCAGCCCCCCCCCCTCAACATTTTTTGCGATAAATCCGCCGCTCGAAAATTTTTGATTGCATCACTCGCTGACTTTTTACTTTCAAGTCTAGCATAACATTTTTTTACCCCAAAATTGTGACCCCCGGGTATGCGGTTCCGAAATTAACTTTTATTTTGAGTAAATCACGGTTTACGTTTCATCGTGCCATATAGCCATATATGTATATATATATATATATATATATATGTGTGTGTGTGTGTGTGTGCAATATTCAAATTTGAATGGTATATCTATTAGAATTATAACTTGAAACTCAAAATAAAAATGATCACATATCAAAGGTAATCAAGAACTTCTACATATTCCGTCAAAATATAAAAATGCATGATTTTTTATATTCTTTCAGATTTTATGCTAAAAATGACACTCTCATGCAAAAGTGCACTTGGCATCCAGCCATACGTTCTTCATCAGTATTTTGGCTTAGATGCCAAGTATTAGCAAGCATGAAAGGACAAGTCCACCCCAACAAAAACTTGATTTGAATAAAAAGAATTCAACAAGCATAACACTGAAAATTTCATCAAAATCAGATGTAAAATAAGAAAGTTATGGCATTTTTAAGTTTCGCTTATTTTCAACAAAATAGTTATATGAACGAGCCAGTTACGTCCAAATGAGAGAGTTGATGACATCACTCACTCACTATTTCTTTTGCATTTTATTATATGAAATATGAAATATTTTTATTTTCTCATCATTGTCATGGGAAATGAAGTTTCATTTCTCCCTGAACACATGGAATTCCATTATTTTAACATTTTGTGCTTCAGGCAAGGAGGTCCTAATCGTCAAATTCGTAAAAATTGAAATATTGTATAATTCAAACAATAAAAGACAAAAGAAATAGTGAGTGAGTGACATCATCAACTCTCTCATTTGGATGTAACTGGCTCGTTCATATAACTATTTTGTTAAAAATAAGCGAAACTTTGAAATGTCATAACTTTCTTATTTTACATCCGATTTTGATGAAATTTTCAGCATTGTGCTTGTCTGATTTTTCTCTATTGATTCAAATCAACATTTTTCTGAGGTGGACTTGACCTTAACAAATTTTTCTGTCCAAAGTATTAAAAATTGTTTTGGCTGGTCGACTAACATTTCCTAATTTTTATAAATAGTTCTGAAAACTAAAATAAAACTTGGGGTACTCTATACTTGTGTGAACTATCCGTAGATACTACACAGGTTCACTGCCTACCAAATAAGAATTGAGTATGTTTCCTGAGCCTGATGAATATAGAGATCTCTCCCTGGACTGGACGTTTCTACTCCCTCCTGGATCCATCTTACGCTAAGAATAACATCCCCATCATTGCCTCCGTCTCTGAACATCAGCCTACCACATGGAGCTCTTTCTACTTTGACTTGCAGATGCATGTATTCATGTTCCCAGGTAATGATGATGATGATGGTGGTTATGAAGATTATTTTGATGGATGATGAGGGTGATCATGATTGTAAGCCCGTCCTAGACGGGTCGAATTATGGTATCACGCTTGGTGTCCGTCCGTCTGTCCGTTAACTTTACCTTGTAAACGCGATAACTTCAGTTTGACTTAACCTAGGCTCATATAGGACATAGGACATTGACGTCATCTTGCAGAATCTCTTGATCTGCAGGGCCATAGATCGGACAAGAGATAAATGGGACATTCGCAAATAATGCACTATTCAACCTAACAGTCTTAGGAAGGTTGTTGATAAATCTCCTGTTCAAGTTTTGTTACCAGTACCTTTATGTTGCATTGATCAAAATATGCTTATCTTTTTACACAGTTGGCATGTATTACTGCTTCATGAAGCTCACCGATGCTAACATCTTTGTTATCCTCTATGGTATCACTAGTCTCTATTTCTCGGTGAGTATGAGTTATCACAGATATAGCAATATAGAAAAGAAAACTATTCTTATTGTAAGCTGCTTTAACCATTGCATTTCAAAATTAAAGAATTACATATATCTGGCTAATGTTCACCAAGGACAACTATCCCAATAGGCAAAAAAAATGTACTTGCGTAATCTACCATTCCAAAAAATATCCCCCAAGTATGTGTTTTTGTCTCACCTGCAAAGTAGAGCGAGACTATATATGCACCGCTTTTCTGATAGCATAAACATCAAATCTTAACCGAAGATTAAGTTTTCAATTGACGTAACTTTCTTATGTCATTTACATCACAAATCCTTCCCTTCCGCTTTCTCCTATACTATCTTTTAAGCAAATTTTGAAACTCCTGCAATTACTTACGATGGAACTTTCATGATGGACCTAGTCAGACACCTGAAGCCTTGCTAGGTCATTGCGATGTATTTTGTGCTGAGGACTTGAGGTAATCAGTTAGACAGACAATATGTTTGAATATTGGTTCTCTAAGGTGATCATTCAGGCAATAATCAGTGAGATTCTCCTTTCATGTTGTTACAGGGTGTGATGGTACGTCTCATGTTGGTTCTTGCACCTGTCATGTGCATCCTGTCTGGAATCGGTATCTCATCTGTCCTCACCACCTACATGAAAAACCTTGACATCACCAAACAGGAGAAGAAATCTTCAAAGAAAGAGTACAGTGACAATACCTACCCAATTAAGAATGAGGTTAGTGGACATTACCATGTTAAGCTGTTAAAAGATAATCCAACCCATATAAAATTTTGTTTTAAGATTGAAAAGAAAATTCAGATAAGCAGCTAGGCAATTTTGGAACAATATCAGACAAACAACAAGAAAGCAATGAATTTTTATAAGTTATAGAAACTGGTAATCGCTACGCTCATGGAAACTTCAAATTGGTCGCATTGATGATGTCATGCTAATGTAAGGCAAAGGACTTCTCTTCCATTTAATCCAATGAAATGGCTAAAATAAATTTTTTCAAGAGTTTTACTTCAAATTATATTATTTCATACATGCTATTTGTTCACTGGTGTCAAGTCGTCTAGACAACTTTAATTCTCATTTGTCTAATATTAAAAAAAAAATTGGAAAGAAGCAGACATGTTCAGAATTATACAGCATTTCAATGGCCAGAAAATAATAGTATGTGTAGACCTTCATCGTTCACTGGTTATTGGTCCAAAGAAGTATTGCTAATATAAACATATAAACTTGCTTTGTCTGTGTACATGTACTTGAACAACCTGACACCACAATCAATATCACTATTCATTATATTCTAGATCAGATCCTTTTCATTTACAAATTCCTAAAATGAACTTCAAGGAAGGTCAGCAATGTATAAGTTTCACTGGTTCCCAGAAATATCTGGAATAGTTTCCCTACCATCATCTGTTCATGTTCGTTCCTCAGTATTAAAAAACAAGCTGTTTAAAAAACCTATTTTCCCTCCTCAGTAATATCTCCTTTATAAAATACAGAGTAAGCACTTAGATAGTAGAATTTTACTGTTATGTTATTTCATGTTGACAGGTTGCAACAGCAGTCATTCTCCTAATGACTTTCTTCCTCATCACATACACCTTCCACTGCACCTGGGTCACGTCTGAGGCCTATTCTTCTCCTTCCATTGTCTTGTCGGCAAGGGCCGGAGACGGTGGTAGGATCATCTTTGACGACTTCCGTGAAGCTTACTATTGGCTAAGACAAAACACGCATGAGGTAAAGATATGCGTCATATTGGTATGGGATATGCAAAGATGCCAACTAGTACTGATTTTCAGTATGTAGTACTGAAAAATGAAAAGAATACTGATGGTTTCAAGCAAAATACTGATTTCTTAGTTTCAGTTTTATGTGTTCTATGGTATTTCTTTGGAAATACTGATTTCCTCGCCAAAACACTGATTTTCTACTTTTAAAGTACTGAAATGCTCTTGTTCAAGTTGGCAGCTCTAGATATGCGACCTACATGTATTTACCATCACGAGCTTAGTGTCAAAGTGATTTCTCCTTTGGACGTCATTCGCCCCCTACAACAATATGATTTATAACATGTTATATAATGATGATGTTGAATTATAGGTTTGATAAAATGGGAGAAATAGGTTGTTTGAAATTGAATTAACGGTATGTTGAATACAGGGAACTATGTGGACGATTCTGTTTATAAAAAAAATCAACCTTTTTGTGTCCAAATCCCATTTTTTATTTCAATTCTTACTTTACTTCATAAACTGACCAAGTAATGGTCATTTGGGAGCATCACTGACTGTCATAAGGACCCTGAAATCAGACACAGAAAATTCCTTCAAGGTGCTACATACACGGGGTTGGACGTGCATATTTCATGGAATTGCCCGCAGGTTAAATATTTATTGGAATTTAGGTTGAAAAGGTATATTTGAAGCAAGTTGAATACAAGATGAATATGGGTCAATCCACTCACCAAAATATACTACCCATGTTAAGACTATAAGGTTCTTCCAATTTACATAAAATGAGTACAATACTTCATCAAAAATGGCTACAGCAGTTAATTAAGAATAGATTATTTTATTCAAAATTTGGACATTGGGGCAAAATATTTCAGAATTCTTAGTCAGACATTTTGGGGCACATTTGGTGTGAGTTTAAAGTAAATCGGAGGGGGTCAGGTGATAACCATAGGTTGATTTGACATGGATTGACCCATATGTGTTGAAAGTGACCTGTTATCACTTTAAAATTGCTTCATACAAGTAGAAAAGTATTGATTTTAGAAGAATGAGTAGGGAAAAGTAGGAAGAAAATCAGGACAATTGTTATGTGGCTGAAAGATTAAGCAGCCTTGTAATCATATTGTAATGCGCTAATTTCTTTTGTTTTATATCATTTCTAGAATTCCAAGGTAATGTCATGGTGGGATTATGGGTATCAGATAACAGCGATGGCGAATCGGACAATATTAGTGGACAATAATACGTGGAATAATACTCACATATCACGTGTGGGCCAGGTGAGTGTGTTGACATTTTCGCAGTGGAGAATATTTTGCATACAAAATGCCTCCACTCAAGTTAAACTCTGTAATGGACGGGGGGAAGGGTTGAATTGTCCCCCCCCCCTTAGAGAGGGGTTATAGAAAGAAGAAAATATAACAGAAAGAGAAAGAGGGAGACAGCAAGTGCTATTTATCGCTCTTACAAATGATATTTCAGAGCAATTTTTAATTTAACATGTACTTGTGGTCTAAAAAAAAATGCTTGAGACTTGAAAATTAAAAGTCAGTTAGCGGGGCAGCAGAAAAATTTGTGTGACCGTTCTATCACACAAATTTTTCTGCTGCCCCGCTAACTGACTTTTAATTTTCAAGTCTCAAGCATTTTTTTTTAGACCACAAGTACATGTTAAATTAAAAATTGCTCTGAAATATCATTTGTAAGAGCGATAAATAGCACTTGCTGTCTCCCTCTTTCTCTTTCTGTTATATTTTCTTCTTTCTATAACCCCTCTCTCTGCTTCGATGTACTATCTCCTCCCTTTCCTTTGATTTCCTAGTATTCTTTTTTTCTGCCTCTCTCTTTTTATTCTTTCCTTCTTCCACTGTTTTCTTTCTTCCAGTCTCCCTTCCCTTCTTTCCTTCTCTATTTTCTTCTTTCTTTCCCTTTATTTTTTCTTTTCATTTGTTGCCATTTCCTTCCTTCATATTTTTCTTCTTTCTTTCAAAGAAATAAAGAAACCCTTTTCTTTCCTTCATTTTTTACTTTCATTCCATTTTTTAGCTCTCTCCTTCATTCTTTGTTGCCTTGAAGGATTTTTTTGAGCAAGTGAAATATATTTTGCGGCAACTATTCAGAAATTCACTTGCCTGACCTGGCAAATGCTTCAAAAAATTACATATAGCCATAGTATCCAGCATACGTTACAGAATTGCCTGGAAGTTGTGATGTTCTTTATAAATGTGCCTGTCTCTAACAATCAGTCCACTAAACAATTTTGTTATGGTATGTTTATTTCATCATGTGTCAATATGTTTTTGCTTTATTCCATCTGCAGGCCATGGCATCACCTGAAGACCACGCTTATGGCATTATGAGAGAGCTGGATGTAGACTATGTTCTTGTGATTTTCGGTGGACTTATTGGATACTCTTCAGATGGTAAGATTTGAATACATACATAGCCAGATTATAGGCGCCACTTTTGGATGGCAGCAGCATTAATTGTCAACATTGAAATCTTAAAAGGGAAGTTCACCCTGAAGAAAGGTTCGTTGTAAAAATAGAAGAAAAAACAATAGAAAATATTAGTGTTCAAAGGTTTGAGGAAAATCTGCACTCAAAGATTAAGAAAGTTATTACAATTTTAAATTTTTGGATTTGTGACTTCATAAATCAGCCTATGCTATGTAAAATAAAAGGCAAATTTCTATTCTTTCCTTCTTTTGTAATCAACTTCTTTCCATTTTCAGATATCAACAAATTTTTGTGGATGGTCCGAATTGGTGGCAGTACAGAAGAAGGCAAGCATATAAAAGGTGAGAAAATGTAGTGTTTTCCAGATAGCCATTTTAAGAATAAGTTTGATATTCACCGTTTAAATGCTTTGTAGGCCACATTCTTGAATTAACGATCTCTTTTTTTTTTGTGAAATCGAGATAATAGATCCCCATATATATTTGATGCCTTGGTTACCTCTACAATTAAGCCTATGTCAAGCATGTTCCTTCATAATTCTTCCTTTCAAGACGGTCTTCTTGATTGCGATTGCTTCTGGCCAGAGGCAAAGCTTGCTATATGGTTTTTGCATTACGCCTGGAAATATCAGATAAAATAGGCATCGTGTCCGCCCGATTCCGACGCCTTCTTGCCAAAAATCACATGATTTCTCTTTTAGATGAAGCATTATGTGTTTATGATTTTTCCAATGTAGTTTTTTTTTCATGCGAGTAACACTCTGGCCAACCTAGTGTTAGTAGGTCAGGCCTTTTTTCATCTCGCTAAATAAAAGGTATTTCTGGCTCTAGTGGATAATGTGCTTGATATACTGTGCACTTTGTTGTGAATCAGAAAACCTACATCTAATTATTATGCGTATAATGTAAACAAATTATTGACAGATTTTTACTTCTCATGATTTGATCATGGATATAGATTTTGGTCTAAGTTAAACTGGACCGCTGATCGTACTACATGAGTATACTCACTTTTTGGTGAATATGAGATTTGTCACTTACATATTGGTCTTAGAAAAGTGTTCATGTTCACTATTTTTTACTGATTTTGAATTTTGACTCATGAGGTCCGCCTTACTTCTACACAGAATTTTGAAATTTCAATTTGAAAATGTTTCATGCTAATTCATGATTATTTTCAAAAATTCACATAACTTCAGTTTATATGCGTCTTCTCCTAGTTTCACTTATTTTCCCTTTGGTTTGAAGATTGATTGGTTTTAGCTACAAATTAGAACTTTATTATTTCTACCCCTGAACTAAACTTGTAATTTTTAAACCTTATGATATGAGTGGTGTTTTTGTGAATTAATTCAGTATTTTTTTTTCAAGGTCAGCACTGCTGCTATATTGAATAATGTAATGCAGGTGAGATTGCTAGAGGCATTCCACTTGTTTATTATAAAATTTGTTAAATATATGAAATAAGACCCCTCATTCCACAGATATTCTAAGATTGCATCAGAGAGAATTTAGAACCCAAGAGCTTCCAGGATCCTGTCAAAGAACAGTGGTATTATGTTAATACCGCTGAAATGGGCAATCCTCCATATCTTATTTGACGATTTTTCTTATTTAATTTGATCATGTATATATTTTGTTACATATGGAAATAAAAACAAACAAACTTTGTTCTTTTGTTAGTGATTTACTTTCAAACAGAAATTCAAGCCTTGGAGCCATTTGCCACTGGCATCCGGATGTATGTTCTTCATAGGCTGGTGGATCTATTTCTAGTTGATATTTCCATAATGAAGAATGTCATAATGGCACACTATTACTCTTTTATCTTTGTTTTTATGCACTAGAATCTGACTATTATACACCTCATGGAGAGTTCCGTATTGATAGAGATGGTTCACCAACTCTGCTCAACTGTCTCATGTATAAGATGTGTTACTATCGCTTTGGTAGAGTCTACACGGAAGCAGGTAGGATCTGATAACCCATGAATTCACATCTGCCAAGTCTTCACATTTAATTCCAACATTCCTACTTTGGGGAAAAGAAAATGGCCATTTTAAGTAGTGTTTCTTAGTATCAGGAAAGTTATCCTAGTATTTAATAGTTCATTTCAAGCCTTACTAGCTTGGTAAATCAACAAAAATTCAAAATCTTTACTAAATGGTATTATGCTAGTGCCCCCAAAATGTATGTGTGAATGATATAAAATAAAAATGTGATTTACTACAATAATTGGGATACATCCCTGTACTTTATGTGTTGGTGTTTAAGCATGACTTAAGTCACACTTAACTATTTGTGAAACACACACCTGGTTTGTAGTCTTCACTTTATGTGTTGGCATTAAAGCATGACTTAAGTCTTACTTAACTTTTTGTGAAACACACCACAAAAAGTACTTCTCACATTCATCTTTCTTTTTTTTTCAACCAACAGTCCCTTTCATGACTAACAATATGGTAAACTCTAAACCACTCCCATGCTATCTGAAGGACTTGCAACTGTTGTAACTTTGCCATTGTGGCAACTACCATGGAAACCTTGATTCTGTTGAGCCCTGTTACCATGGTGATTGCCATTATGGCAAAGTTACAACAGTTGCAAATCCTTTGTGAAACGGGCCCAAGGAGCCAATAAATACAAATTGAAAACCCCACAATATGATGATGCTTTCTTTTCTTCCACCATCAAGGCAAGCCCACCGGATACGACAGGGTGCGCAACACAGAGATTGGAAACAAAGATTTTGAGCTGGATGTACTGGAGGAAGCATATACCACTGAGCACTGGCTTGTCAGAATCTACAAAGTAAAAGATTTAGAGAATAGGGGTTTATAGTTTGGTATAGGTCAAATAGTATAGTACATCATAGTTACCACTTCCGTAATACTAATTTTTTTTCAATTCCTCATTTGGACATGTATCATGTAGAAATCATATTTTGGGAACATAATAGTCACTGTTATATCAGTTCAAAGATGGAAAAAAGGGTGCAGAAATTTGTTGAGGATGATACATCCGAAGTCTGAAAAATATAGTAGAAATAGGAGCATTATAAAATAGAGGTCATCAAAAACAGTCCTGGTGGGTGTTTCATAAAGCTGTTCGTAAGTTTAGAGCAACTTTAAGAACGACTGGTGATCCTTGTGGTAAATGATACACTCCAGAACATGCAAAATGTTCATTGGCAATGGTTTAGTGCGTAAGAAAGGATCATCAGTCGTTCTTAAAGTCGCTCTTAACTTACGAACAGCTTTATGAAATGGCCCCTTGGGCATCATTCCATAGCTGTACAATTTGTCTATATTTTGGGTTTTTCGTTTGTTTTGTTTTCTATACTTCTGCCAAACAATTTTGAAGGGGGAATGTAGGAATCGGCAAATGATAGGTTGGGTGATCGGGCGATTTGTCGGTCCGTTGCAAAACTACTTCCTCTATTTCTCTAACCAGTTCTGGTTTACACTGAAACAAATATATGTTCCAAATTTCAGATGTGCAAGGTCCATTTTTCGCACGTGTCTGCAATTGTGTTATCATGGTAATGGTATGACAAAAAGGAGGTAAAAATCTCTGGTTCGAACTTAGTTCTTAGCCAGTTCTCATGAAATTTGGCACACACATTGGTATTGTAAGTAAAGATATGCCAGACATTTTTTTCCGTGTGTTGGATTAAGTGTTGCCATGATAGCAATTCATGGCAAAAAAATCCAGGGAGAATCATTATGGACCAAACTACTTCCCCAGTTTTTAGCCAGTGCTCATGAAATTTGGAACAAATATTAATCTGGTGGTAAAGACAGGCAAATTTCATTTTCTAAATGTGTTGGAAACTACATTACTATGGTAATGGCATAATTGGTTTTTATTATATTTCTTTTCTTTGGAAGTTCAGAACCAGCATTGAACCTGATTCTATGTGATCTGTGAGGATTATTTGGATTTAATGGTTATTGGGATATAATGATATCACCCTCCAGAAAAACATCAGTCATGTAAATTGAATGCTGTTGTACTTCTTGTTTGTCTCCTTTTATCATGATTAAAATCATTAATACTATAGATGAATGACTTGTCAATGAGCAATTTCTTGTATTTGTCACTTTCCATTGGCTAATTTCTTTCATCGGCTAAGCTGCATTTATAGGCATTGGTTAACATTACAAAGTTATTATTTTAAAGAAGAAAACATTTAATTCATGCTGTATTTAATACTACTCATGTAGCGGGACAGCTTATACCAAACTTTGGTTGTAGGTGTACTTAGGAGACCTACATGTTATTGTGTTCAGAGGTCACATGGTATGGTCAAAGTTCATTTTGTCAACATTAAAGTTTATGACAAGCGTTATTCCATCCCAGTCATTTCACAATAATGTTTCAATACAATGAAGTTGCGTGCCCTCGCAAATCACAATATTTCTGGTTATTTTCATAAGTGGGCGAGACACAAAATCGCTTATGCCTTGTTTTAAATGGGTATAATTTTAGCTATTTTCATTTTCTTTGGGACCTGGCTAAGCTGCAACAACATATTAGATATACGAAGCAGAGGAACAGCAAGAGAAAGTACAAACTTTTTCACAACTCTATTTGTAATGCCATCATAACCAGTATTTTTGTCTGCCTTCAAATTAGATACAATTTCAAGTTATTCTTGTCTATGAACTGGAGTAAGAAATATTAAATTCTCATTTTGTTCATCCAAAAAGTCCTTTAAAAATTTCATAATATTTCCAGCCAATATGAGAGAAATATGAATTAAATTCACTGGATGTAGTATGAGTATCTTCAACCATAGTTCCATCTACACATAGTTTATTAACAGCACTAGTTATGCTAATTTTGTTTAGAGCCCTATTTATAGTTTTCCATGTATTTGGATTTAATATATAAGAACCATACAGATTATTTTTCTGATTGACAGACCTTGATATCAATTTTGAAACCCATGTTTTGGAACACTTTTATAGTCGTAATTTTGATATTTCTAAAAGGAACACAGGAATCTAAGCAGTCATTGATGGAATTCAAAAATGTTTCAAATGAGTCATTGACATTTTCTTTTGAGTTATAAGCATCAGACCAATCAGTAGAGCTTAAACTTCCTTGGAGGCGTTCAATATTTTCATTACTAAAGTTCCGACAGATTCTACATTTCTTTTCCATTTTTATGTGTGACTGCATTGTTTGGATGTGGGTAAAAATAAGAAAATGATCAGATACGTCTGTCGTAACAATACCAGCTTTCGGAAGAGGCTGAGATTTACAGAATATGTAATCTATAAGCGTAGCAGAATGATCAGTAATACGAGTTGGTCTTGAAATAACAGGCAAAAAGTAGAGGATAACATTAATTCAAGGAAGTCATTTGTTAAAGGGTGATTACTAGTCAAAAGATAAATGTTGAAATCACCAGTGATGATACAATTTGTCAATTCACCGTTTTGCAAAAGTTCATTTGTAGCAAGTAAAAACTTCTCTATACAAGAAGTTTGCCGATGTCTGTAGATGACACCTATTAGAAATTTCTCATCTTTTTACATATTTACTTCTACAAACATGGATTCAATGATATCATTTATATTTTCAAATTCATTTCTAATTGCATAATCGATTGAAGACGGAATATACAGTGCGTCCCAGATGACTTAATCACAAATACAATAGACAAGTGACCTACCATTGTAAAGCTTAGAATCTCCTCTTTCATCTGAAATTACTTAGATTATTTCTCATTCACGCATGAGTGAGCAAAAACAATTTAAAAGGGGGATACCAAAAAGTCATTTGGCGGGCCGTATCTGGGTTTCAAAAAGAATACGTTTTTAGAAAGTTCAATATCTGCTCTTTAATTTGATACCTCAATTACAGAAAGTGGTCAAGAAATGATAAAGTTCTGGTCATTTAAAATAAAGCTTGAATTTCAATAATTTCATAAAATGATGAGGTTTTACAGGCTAGCGTTCCGAGTCACTCGACATTCCATTTTGTTGACGATTAGCCATGCATTAAGTCTTGTTAACCGTACGATAGGAAACCGTTGAAAACACCGAAAACACATATATTTAATGAAATTATGGAAATACAAGCATTGTTTCGAGGGGGACAGAACTTTTTTACGTCTTGACCATTTTCTATGATTAAGGTATCAAATAAAAGAGCAGATATTGACATTTTTAGGCATGTGATTTTCTTTTTGAAATTCAGATACCCCCCGCCAAATGAGTTTTTTGTATCCTTTCTTCAAATTGTTTTTGCTCACTCATGCGTGAATGAGAAATAATTTAAGTAATTTCAGATGAAAGATGAGATTCTAAGCTTTACAATGGTAGGTCACTTGTCTATTGTATTTGTGATTTAGTTATGATAAATCATCAACAAATCTTGGTTTTGTCTTTTTGTGGGAAGCATTGTATAATGCTAGTCCACCACCAATTTTGTTTTTCCTAATTTGTAACAAGGCAGACAGCTAATAATGAGCTTTGTAAGCACACACCTGGTGATCTAACTGAATAAGTATCGTTATATGATGTCACACTTAGTAATATTTTAGAGAAACATGCTCCTGTTGTTACAAAACAGGTAGCTGTACGCCCTCAAGTCCCGTGGTATACTAACGGTGTGAGGATAGAAAAAAGTAAGAGGAGAAAAGCGTTGGGTAAGGACTAGGGCTGCTAATTATTGGGACAAATATAAGTCGGTTCAAAATGTGACACTGCAACTTCTGTACAAAACTCGTACACAATATACCACAGAGATCTCATCCTGGATAACAAGGATACCGGTAATCAAAAAAAGCTTTTCAGTTATACAAAAGTATTCATAAGAATATCAGTAGAAATTCTATCAAATGGAGTATGATGATTTGAGATAATATTGCTTTTATCTTGATGATATAGTGATAAGAACTAATCATTATCCAGATGATAAAGGGGAAACAAGCATATTACCCACCATTATGAATTGAAATACATTGCCATTTAAAAACAATATCTATGAAAGCTATGAATATAAAGCATCTTTTTAGATTTGATACTATTATGACCCATATTCGAGTTCGGAAAATACTGCAATTGTAATAGTTAACAAAATAAAAACTATCCAACATAATCATTAATGGTAGATGCAAAATATTTGCATATGTAAAATGACCCACAGAAAAAGTTTAGTAGATCAAATGAAAAAGTATTGAGAGGGCAATGAAAGAATGCAAAATATACCATGGAAAATAACACAGATATTGATTTATTTGAAAAGTTTTGTGTCAAGAATTTCATAATAATTGAAAAGAATGCCAGAAAATCAAATAACATGGAATGAATAAAGATGAAGGATGCTACGGCTTGGTCATATCTTGAGTGGTTGACACTATTCATCCTTCCAGACGTAGATGTTATTTTTAATATTGTAACAAACCAAATACTTTTAAAATGGAAAAGCAGTTTACTGTAATAATAGAAAAACTTTTAATCAGCGCCCGCTAAGTTTGCTTATAAAGCCACCATAATTCTAACGCTCCCCCCCCCCCCCCCCCCCCCTCAAAGAGAGATGCCAGTAGTTGCAGTAAACACTGATTTCATGAGAAAGTCTGTAAAACCAGGCTTAATTGTCAGTATATCGAGGATCTAGATCTGGTACAATCACATAAACTGAACTTTGTGAAATCTTGAAATCTACGCTGAAAAATATTCACACTGAAGATCACCAACACAGGTAAGCGCACGAGGGACAGTGTATTATTATTGCTTTGAATGTCGTGCCCAACGTTTGACCCGAATCCGAATCCTGTGTTTATTTGCTAATTTCTCAGCAATTACACAATTTCTTCCAGAATCCTTTGGCACATATTCTTTATATATGCAAACAGACACTTTGTGGTCATTTCATTGGATTCTGTACGAACTCATTTTGATATCGTTACCAAAACTGGCATTTACCTTTAAAGGTGATATTTCTTTAAAAAACACGATGAACATAGTTACATAATTGAAACAACTTTTTTTAATTGGGAGCGAAACATTCACATTCAGTTTTATTTTGTATCAAATATTATTTACCCATCAGGAAAAATGCTTTCATCTCAGTAACGGCATTTCTGCGAATCACTGCCCTCAAAATAATGGCACCTGTATACAAGTTATATCCTGTATAATAATTGTAAATGTGTTATTGTTAAATACCGGTACATGATGTAAAACTAAAAGGCGTTCTAAAACTAAAGATAGCTAGCAACACTGCTGTCAGAGTTATCAATAGACAGAGTGGCGAAACCGGAAGTGTGCTCTGATTGGTCCGATATTTCATGGAGCTCCAATTAGTTCCCTCTGGCATATTTTCTGCGCTTGTGATCTTCTGCTGGGTGCATACCCCCGGAAATATCAATAAACTACACGTTTTCTCACATTTAGTGATTAAATACCTCGACCCTTTCCACTCGTGGATATATTTTCTAGACTCCAATGTGAGTATTTTAAAATATAAAGTTGCCTTTTTGTAGATACATCTGGTATTATTTTGCATAAATCGGCTTCTAAAATAATGTCGAAAAAAGTGTTTGGTAAGAGAGAAAAACTGCATTTTTTCAAGTTTTGTGTAATCATGTTTTGCACAAATTACCTCAACGTGTTGAAAATAGTGTTTTACTATGACTGTCAAGGTTGAATGATCTTTTAACAACTTATTTCATGTTATTTTGGGGGAAATCCATTTAATTTCTACCAAAAACAGCTCATAAAATTTAGCATATGGGACTACCCTTCATAAGACCCTAGCCAAAGATAAGGAGCTGCGCCGCCGGAACTTTCGGCGGCGGAAACCTTAGCCCACCCTATAGGCCGTAGGCGGTTAATTGCAGGGATGGCGCCACCAATGCCATGGCATGGGTGGAGGCACTTTTTAACTTTAGACTTTAGTCTAGCCTAGGTCTAGTTCTAAGTTGCTAGTCTTAATCTTAAATCTATAGATGGAAATATCTCATCAGAGAGGAAAGTATCCCTATATTATACTGTAGACTCTGTTTTTGTTAATATATTTGTATAAGGCAAATGTGTTAACAATTTTAGAATTAGATTTTTTTTATAGAAAACATAGATCTAATGTTAGGCCTAAGTAGTCAGGTTAGTAATAAGACTTGAGCACTGCAAGCAGTGCAGTTGCTAGATTAAAATTGTAATCTAACAACTGAACTGCAGACAGTACTCAAGTCTATTTACTCGATCTGGACTAGGGTCTAATGTTGGTGAATATCTACAGTAGATGTAGACCTAGTCTAGGCCAAGATTGATTCTAACTAATTGATATTTAGAGGCTAAAATCCAATAAAAGAGCTTAGATCTACCTCTCAAGACAGCAGGTGAATCAATCTAGATTCTAGTTAATACAAACAGAAGGAATGATGACACAAAGTGCTTTGGTCTATGTCCTCAATAGCAGTGATGGTGCTAGATCTACATGTACAAATATATTTATCAGGGACTGCATATTTATTGCTGTATGTAACCCAACTGTGTTTGGTTCATCTAGCTACAAGTTCAGGGCCTCCTGACAGTACTGTAATTTTATTCACTCCTAAGTGTATGTCAGTGTAGTATTCAAAATGTGTTAACATGTGCTTTGACCTTAATATGACTATGACAACAATGCTTGCATGGATTGATGATGGAAATGGCACAGGTCTAATGTGTAGCCACATTTTAGCACCTCATATCTTCATTATGGATTATCTGCTGGTAACTGTACTTGATCACTAATTTTGTTATCATAATTGCATGTGTTTTCAAAGATCATGCAATTAAGGTAATGACCTCAGTGACTACAAGTTTTAAGCATCTTTGGAAACAACTAGCTGAACAGAGTTTACTCATTTCAAAGGTGGTTTCTGGTAAGTCATAATCTAATAAACATCTCAGCTGATAATGTTTTAAAAATAATTTATCAGGGAAAGAAAGTTAACACAATCAGGAAATAATGCAAGATTGAAAGTAAAATATATTTTCATTCCCCCTTATGATTGTGCAATTTGGAAAGAATGAACAACATATATTGATATGATTTTTATATATGATTGTTCTTTATTTTCATAAATGTATTGTTAGGGTATTTCCTCTTTTTTGTTACAAATGCATCATGTCATTGGGACTATTGTATTACATTTTCAATAAAATTCTCTTATTATCCTTGTGTTAGGATGTACATTTATATTTCCATGTATACCCATCTTTTTTTTATCTTATATCAAAATGCATTTATGCTATTAGGAACCAAGCCTTGATCAGGGCTCGAATTAAGAATTTAAAGGGGCAAGGCCATTTTTTAAAAGGGCACTTAAGGGAAAGGGCAGGCAGTTTTCACTTTATGGGACATCCAAGGCCACCAAAAAAGGCCATCAATAATAAATGCACTTTTCAATGGGGCACATGCACTGGATTACCCAGGGCACCAGGGCCACAGCAAAAAAGGGCAGTTATTTTGGCCTTAAGTCTACAAATATTTGAAAGGGCATCAAGGCCATTTCTGAGGGCATCTAAGGCCATGGCCTTGGATGGCCTTGGATTAATTCAAGCCCTGCTATTTTCATATAAAATTCATATGAAACGTATCTCTTTCCTGTCCTCAATGAATTGATTATGTAATTTCCCCTTCAAATGCAATGTACTGGATGGATTACAACATACTGCATTTTGATGCTGATCTCCGATAAAAGAAGAGGAAGAACAACAAGAAGAAGAAGAAGTGTCTTATTCAAATTTGAAATTCATTATTAAAAAATCTAGTTTAATTAAAATTGATTCAACAGCCTGTTTATTTTTAATCTAATGAATGTGATAATGTAATGGGAAAAAAAAAAATGTTCACCATTATTTTTTTTACCAAGATATGATTTTCCGATTGAGATTTATTTCATTCTTATTGTCATTCTTGATGTATATATATGAGTTTTTATGAGCTTTATTGGATGTGAAGGATTGAGTGACATAACGCAAGATTAAAAGCAAACGTATTGTTTGAATCCATCTTATCGTGCATAGAGAAATATATTTCTCACATGGAAATCACTTATGATATCTTATTATTGTTTTCTCTTTTAAAAAAGTATCAGGTGATCAGGAGAGGATCCAGCTTTTGCCAAGAGGGGGAAGGGGGTTGGGCAGAATTTTTTCACCAACATTTTCCCCAATCGACTGCTCAAAGTTTATTTTCGTTTGTTCCTTTGAAGGGTTAGACCTAACAGTCACTTCTTTCTTACAAAACAACATGAATATATAAAGGCCCTATTTAAACTATTGCGAGCACGAAGCTAGATCTAAAATTTTCAAAAATTTCATGTAGATTTTCCTGAAAAATGAACATTTTTGGGTAATTTGTGATCCTGAACAAAATGCGAATGTAGCTAAATAATTCATGAATAAATAGTATTTTTTTAATATTCGTTCTGGCCTGATCGAAAAGGGACCTATTAAGGATTGTTTGCAGTTAGCCATGACGACGATACATATGAGATCAATCAAGTAATGCAAGCGAGAAGCGCGTGCTGAAAATTTTTGACATTCCGACCTAAAAAAGGAAATTCTAATTTTGTAGTCATGAAGAGAATAATTAAACAATGCGAGCGGGAAAAAAAATTGAGACTTTCATGTAGACCTACAAACGGGACACTATTCATGTTTTGTAAACCATGAAGATGGGTAATTAGGTATCTTCCTACATTAAATATTTTGATATTCTGATCTGAAAAATGTAAAGTGGATATGGAATGCATGTAACAGATGATGCGAAAGTGAAGCGAGAGCTGATATTTCTTGAATTTTTTTAACCTAGGACTGGGACATTCTAAGGACATTTTGTCATCATATGAAAATGGTCATCTTTCTATTCCTCTTCCTAAACGCCAAATGAAATTATAAAAAAATCATTGAATTATCAAGAATTCTCGAAAATTTTATCGTTTTATTTATTAAGTATTAAGCCCAATGAGATTACGTAATTTGTTGATGTCAAGGCTTGAAAACTTGACATTTAAAGCACTTTTGTAATTATGAATAGGATGCATGAGTTAATATTTTATTAAAAATTTATCAAGGGTTGTAATAAAAAAATTGAATTAAATCGTTTGTAAAGTTTTTTCACCAATTATGCAATTTTATGTAAATCAATTAACCTATACAGTATGATTTAAGCTCTTGTTTTTTTAAATACATTTTTGGAGTAAGTATCAAAGAGATGACTTCAATTTTTCATTGATTTCCCAGAAATCAATGTTTAAATCAAAGAAAATAATGATAGCTCGATGTCCGAGCTGAAATATGTTTTGTATTATATTAATTTTAGAAACTTGATATTCTAAGCTCCGTATCAGCATAATGAACAAGATATGTATCACAGACATCAAACATGCAATATATTGTGATATGAAAGATACTTTTTGGGGGTATTTTCCAACTCTTCCCCTCACATTATTTTATTATTTTATTCACTCGCCTCCCTCCTTCCTCTCTTTTCCCTTTTCCTTTTGTTTTCTCCCCCCCCCCCTTTTTTTGCTCCGCCAATGAGATCCGCCTCTATGGGTTAAGCAGTCTGGTTGTTTTCTCCCTCATTTTAAATATTTGTCCTTGATCTTGCTATAGCTATAGGCTCTCCATCTTAAACATGCATTACAAGCGTCTTTATAAAAGTTTACTCTGAGAAAGGAAGGTATACATCGGAGAATGAAAGAGAGAGGGAGAGAGAGAGAGAACCCAGAGATGAGAGAGGCAAAGAGAGTGATAAAGGGAGGGGTAGTACTGATAAACATGTAAATTTACAACTAAAAGATTATTGACAATTTCCACCATTTTGCCAGGAGAATTGTCAGATTAAACCAATGAGAGGGAATGGAGGTAAATATCTTTTTAATGTGACAATTATTGTCAATCCGCAAATTTAAAATTAAGTGAAAGTGTTTTTACTAAGAAGATCGAAAAGTTCCAAAAATAAGAGGAAAATAATCAGCATTTAAATAGATGATCATTTCAAAATAAGCCTACATCATTTCACTTAGAATAATGACATTGCGACCGCTAATGAAAGTTAAGATGGAAACAACTATAAATCACATTTCTTTAGATATGTACAAGATATTATGATAATGATGATCAGGCCCAACGGGTTGAAAGGCGATCACCCTCTACATTTTTTTTTAATAGTTCAAACAAAGAAGAGAAAATCGAAGGGAATTTGTACGATTGTATGGGTATTGGCACTTTCATTATACCCCCTATTTTTCGTTTGATAAAAAGTGTATATAACGCTTAGATCGTTTGCCCCTATCAAAAAGATGATAGTGCTTATCAAGGGCATCGCCAGGAGAGGGGGGGGGGGGGGTGGCAAAAACCGGCTCAATTTTTTAGTTAAAAAAGAAAAGAGAAAGAAAGTATGATGTTCGCCGCCCTAATAATAGTAATTATAACGATGGCAATGATGATCATAATAAAAAATAATGATTTCAATGATAATTATTAATAGTGACAATGATGATAGTCATAATAATGATAATACTAAAGAAAACAACAATAAATTAAGAAATAATTCATCACTAACACTCCCCTTTTCGTGACATAAAAAAGGACAAGTTTGCCGGCCGATCCGATTACAAAGCCTTTGACATCTTGATTAAATTCTAATATTCAAACTGTTGAAATGATTCGAGTTCATTTTAAGACATGAAATTCGATATGAGTACAATGCTCCTATTTCTAATTGATTGACAGTCAGTGAAAATATTGTAGCTAGGAGTTGCCACCTGTATGGGCCCGAGCCCTAAATCAGCGCAAATAATTATATAGCCCACATTTTCAGGGGACTATATTAAATTCTAACTTTAAATAAAAAAACATATATCGTCAAAATATATGCTTTTCCTATATATTTTGTGTGATCACTTATATTTTGCTTCTTGTTTATTATCCCCGTACGATACCGGCGTTTTGATTACAAATTTCAGTGTAGTGTTTCAGAAGTAGAAAACTGCCCTGCCCCCTCCCTCAAGTTTTCCACTCCATTATGTCTTCGGCATCACCTTGTTAATTTTTGGTATTCCCATATTGTTGCCTATTTTTTTCTATATTTCCATTTTTTATTTATAAATTGAGTGAATCAAACTTGTATAATTCTTCAAATTAAAATTAAGAAAAAAAAGACGGAATTGAGCTTTAATAAATATTGCCAGACAAACCAAAATGTTAAAGGGGGTTCATCATCAAGCTTTAAACCAAAGAGGAGAAATTACTTTTAGACTCGATTATTATTTCTTCCGGACCTGGGCTAGTTTGCCGAAAATCAATTAATCAGGAATAATAAAAACGGGAATAAAAATAGTGATGATTGCCAAATAATTGCATGTGCGCAGAGGGAACTAATCAGCCCCCCATGGCTGACCTTTGACCGCGCGTATCATGTTTTCAGTGCGCGTGTCGCCACTCTGTCTATTGATAACTCTGACTGCTGTCAAGGCCCTATATAAACAAGGTTGCGACAACAGGGGTCAAAGGTCAAATTTGAAGGATCTCGAATAGTTCCAACCGGGCCTTTTTGTCGACTGCTACCATTGGAAATGCGTGCAAAATTTTGAATCATTTTTTATAATTATATCGGAAATTGACGTTAGAAATTTATTTTAACGCCGCACATTCATATCAATATATTAGCGACCACCTAAATTTATCAAATTTGTACGATCTTATAACAAAATACGTGAAATATCGTTTATTTGAAAAATGGCAACCGAGTTCGTCGCACGCCGTAAATGCTCACTGCTGCTGTAGCGAGCGGGACGCTGCACTAATTTGGCCCCGGAACTGTCGGGGCGGCTGGATGTAAGGTTCCGCTGGTCCCCCACGGGTCGTTTGGAGAGCGAGAGGTGAGATGTACCGGTATGTCATGTGGTGCCATAAATACTAGTTTCATATCCTAAATTCTTATTGTAGATGTTGCACCGTTATAAATTTAGCTGAATTTGATTTTTTTTACCAGAGCACTCAAAAACTTGAATGATTTGAGCATATCTTGTGCTTGTCTTTAGTTGAGTTTGACACTCATCCTACGAACGAGTGGGCCCTTAAATTTTTTCTTAATTTATTTTTGATTTCTGATATTTAAATAGGCTACAGGGCGGCACATATCATCAAATTGGTGGTTTCATTGTGGCCCTATTAACAGAAAAGAACAGCAAAAATGTTACTATACTAGATCTATTAATAATACCAAATAGATCTAACGTTCAACATGTTCAATAGATCTAGATCTACATGCAGTGAGTTAAAATAAACATGGCAAAATGTACAGGCAAAAAATGTATGCAAACATGTTATGAAAAAGATCATTAGTATCCTTAATTGGGAATTATGTTCATTTAATATTAAAATCAACTTTGACAATTTGAATCAAACTTGTGAATTTAGATTTTGAAGATGAAACATATATTGCCTATTAATTGATGGAAAGTGAGATAAGTGCTGTGCAGAATGCAGATATTCAATTCCACTAACCTTTTTTTTAATAAGAACAAAATTAATTTCAAGAATTCAATTTATTTTGGGGCCAATGCATAAATGAATTTGCAACCAGGACTGTACCAAATAATGAAGTGCTTTATCCAGTTTAGATCAAAAGAACATAAAAAAGAAAGTAAATAAATACTTATTCATTTCATGGTGTTCATGGTGTTCTTTTGATTTTATACCACTTCAATGCCTTACATACATGTACCTCGCTGCTCTCGAGATCATCATGCTTTATTTTATTTTCATATATGATACAGGCCAGGGTTATCCTTATAGTTGCCACCGTGATGTAAAACTATTCCAAAGGAAAGTGAAATACCCAAGTAGGCCTAGTACAGTACTAGACCAAAAGCATTAGTATCTGTATTTGGTTGTTTTGCTGAACTGCGTTGGCTTCTCTCACTTAGTAAAGTGTCAGAAATTGTTAAATAATTCCCCAGAAATGGTTATTTCTGTCTAGCCTAGTACCAATTTGGCTATAAACTCTTTGTTGTGTACTGGGTGAGTTCAATTCTCACGAGGCATATTCGAACATCACTGACCAGTGATAACCCTAAATGCTTTCATGGTGTCAGTACATGGACAAATGAGTTAAGTAATCCAGTTGGTTTGCATGTAGCTTCCTTTTTTTTTTTAAATATTACTTTCATTTCTGCACTGCCAATACTTTGCACATCTTCTAGACGAAAAATCTTCAATCTCTTCACCATCTCAGATGTTGTAACTTCTGGAAGTTTCCATGGCGAAGAAGAATAGTGTAGCAAAAAACATCTGAGATAGTGTAGTAGGTTTCACGGTCATCATATATTTTTCTTGGGCAAATGTTGGTCCTGAAAAGGACCACCCAATCTTGACGTTTCGACAAGTGTGTTCTTGTCGTCCTACTCATGCCCTGTGTACTGAAAGCCCTCGCTCAGACAGCAAGTTTTGTATGTGCTAGTCTTTACGTGGAGCCACACTTAGAACAAGTTTCATTCGGTCTGTGCCTGCAGACTAATGCGGCCATGACACTTCCTCACCCATCCAATGCCATATAAAGTTCATATTGGCATTAAAATGTATTTGCTTAATAAAACAACCTCTTTACAACTATCTAAATTAACGCATGATCCAACTATATTATCGTTACATGTACACTAAATATGAAATAAAAGAAACAAGAGGTAGAGAGTGAGAGATTGACCCTCATTTTATGCTGTTGCCACCAATGAAAGTTCTGAATTTAAATTTGGAACTTCATGAGAGTCGAACTCATCCAACATTGCACAAAATGCGGTCAGAAGACAGGCAGAATGATACATGATGCAAGATTTAAAGGAGAAGATTTCAAGGAAACAAGAAAGATTGATGGCACAATGTAGCCCTACATGTATGTAATATAATCACATCTTATTACTATCATGATGGAAATCAAACAATCATACTTAGTTACTTACACAGCTTCCCGGGGGGGGGGGGGGGCCACTTCCATTCACGAGTGGATACCATGCGCGACCATGGGGTCTCGAAAAGCACCCTAAACACGTAATTTCCATGTTCTGAAAATGCACCCCTTAACAAGTATTGGCGTGTGAAACCCTACCCTAAACAAGTATTGGAAACAAAACGATACTCTTGGCAAATATTCCTTGAAATGAACCCCTAAACAAGTACGGGAATGTTTTATTGTTACGGGTCCTTCGGTCGTCGGCTTTACCTTATTTGGTTTAGAACGACCCCTGCACCTTCTACACCTCGCGCAAATCGGACTCTAAACACGAAGTGTTGGGGCAAAAAGGACATCCTTTATAAAACATTTTTTGTTTTATCATCCCCGCAAACTCGACCCTAAACACGTAATTTTCCTAGCGAAATAGATACCCTTTTTTCATTATTTTTGTGTTTTTGACACCCTTATCACGTTACGTACGTAACGTGCCCTATCGTGAAAAAGACATCCTTTTTACGTGTTTTTTTGGTCGCGCATGGTATCCACTCGTCAATGTAAGTGGCCCCTCCGGGCACAGCTTACAGGCTTATCCACTATGTGACGTATAACTACGAGTGACTAGACAGTTGACAGTACTCAAAACAAAAGACTCGGTGACGCAGAATTTCCAGTTATCATACGATGCATCAAGTACACCATCAAGCATGCGACCTAGCATACCATCGAGCATGTTCAATCTGTAGCGTAAAAATATAAACAAACAAAAACATCTGTATATATGCAATTACATTTTACAATTATGTACTTGCATGAAATAAATAGATAATATTGCACAAATTAATTGTGACATTTGAATTTATTTTACTTTATCTATTTCAACAACTTAGAACCAAACGCAGCTAACAAAGAACACTTGTTTGACATTCCATTTCGTTTACAACTCTAAACATGAATAGCTACTATGTCTATGCACTGTGTGCGAGATTACCACACAGTACCGTACCGATATGCTATTACGCAACACTCTTCATGTGCATGTCCAATTACCTATCAATGTACAATGTCAATATACGTTTATCACACGTGTATTCTATACGTGAACTCCAAACACTTTCACCAAAGTTATGAGCTAAATTAACAACAAATTAATTATCGTCGAGAGTTAATTTTGGTCTCATATATTCTGTTATGCATTACATTAAGAAAATATTAGGGTCTTTTTACTTACAACATTGGACTTGTACCGATTATCTTGAATTCTACTGTAAAGTCACGACGGGCTGAACTTTAAATCTTTGTCGATCTTGGCAAGGCAAATTTCCAGCGCCCTCTATCGACCCAGATAAATAATGCTAGAACTCAATTAGCGTCTCTGACGTCATGTTAAATATTTCAAAGAAAAAATACACTTTCTAAATCTTACACACTAGTTCCTCTCATCCAAAACAGATCAATCGGCAGCAATTAGGGCCTATTTTATTGTCCACAATCAAATTGAAAAAAAAATCTACATTTAGATCTAACTTAGATAAGTTTGGTGCATCAATGATTACCGTATCTTGTCAACTAAGCATGTATTATCATTGGCTTTTGTAATTACTTATCACACCATACATATCAACAGAGTAGAGGTCTACATGTACATGTATGCTAAATTAGGCCTTTAAAGTTTCTTTGAAAAACTACAAAGAATTGATTTTAATTCCAAACCATTTCAAATTACTTGGCCTAGTCAAAGAAATTTTTGGTCTAGATACCCAACCTGTCCGGACATGCAACTAGTGGTATGATGGGGGCACTTGTCCAATACTACAAGGTTGTGATATAAAAACATCCATGTGGTCTAACACCACTTTTTAAAAATGCAGTGCTAAGCTAACACCACTTTTATCACAAGGTTGTGATAACCTTGTCTGCAGTTAGTAACCTGTGTCAATTTTCTCTTGATCTAGACTGGATGAATACTTGATATTTTGGAACAGTCAATTTTGACTATACAGTGAATTCATCATCATAAAAAAATGCCTTGGCACAAAACTAAATTGAATTCTTGAAATTTATATTTTTTTTCTAATTGAGTCTGTGGAGATGAAGATCTGCATCAGTCACAGAGGGCCTCACAAAAATACGCTCAAAATTTAAAATTTTTTGAGCACTCTTGTGTATAAAAAAAAGATTTCTAAGTCTAGAATGAAAACAAATAACTGAATTTTTGAGTGTGCATTGTACATGAATGTTGCATAGACTCAAGACAGAAAGAGTGGTTGGAGGGTGCAAGTGGATGGGGTGCTTCCACTCTTCCCGAAATTTAAGAAATTTGTACTTTTTCCAGGAAAGGTTCCGGAATGAAAAAAAATCCAGGAAATTCAGGAAAATCCAAAAATCACAAGGCCAGGGGGCCCCTTGAGAAGCAAAATTAAAAATTGTAATGTAGAAATGCAGAAGTGTGCCCCTATCCCCCCCCCCCTTTGAAAGTGAAGTCCTGCATGTCAATTTTTTCCCCACGAAAATGTGCCTCCCCTTTTGGAAAATCCTGGATCCGCCCATGATTACAATTAAATGACAATTTACAGTAGCAACTTAATATTCATGTAATATTTTACAAAGATTTAGATCTAACATTAGATCTTCCTCCGAATCCAGACATAGACTCCGTCATCGAAGCTCAAAATTTTCTGCGCTCGTCATTTCGTAATCTTTTTCCTATTTTTCAAGAGGACATGATGAACAAAAAATGTTTAATTTCTTGATTTGGTCACTTCTTGGACCAAATTTAGGCTCACTGTATTAATTATTATTGCCAGATTTTCATTAAAAATCAAAATGGAAAATTCCAGGAATTGTCTATGAATTTCAGAAAATTTGGGATTCATTTTCAGGAAAATTTGTTTTGGATCTGTGGAACATCAATGAGGGGTTTGGTGTCCGGTCACTGAAAAATGAAGCCTTGTAGTTGTATTTGTAGAAGACTTAGAAGTCTATGCTTGCTGTAGTGTTGATTTATCTCACTTTTTTTTTTATCTCACTTCTCAGGAAAATAAAGCAAAAAATATAGCTTGAATAATGCTTATTATCATCATTAATTTGTTCTTTATAATATTTTCTTACATTCTGTGCTAAAAAAAAAAATAAAAGACATTGCTTGCAAAATTGAAAGATGTGAGGAGTCCGGACATCCAACCCGCCAGGAAACACAACCACAGCGTATATCGGGCTACTGAGCCAGCCGCACTGCCGGCTACGGTTGCCAGTCCCATACTGTATCTTTACTGTCATGTTTACGCCTTGGAACTATTAAAAATTAGTAAAAAAGCATGTTAAAAGTCAAAATTATTGCAAACCAATCATATCAAAATGAAGCGCATAAAATTCTCTTTAAAAACTATCATTTTCTTTTTCTTAAGAACAACTTCAATTACCTGAAATTTGCGGTCGAAAAATCTCCCTCATAGACTTTGTACACAAACTTCGGTGAGTTTGGAACTATTGAAAAGCTCCATGAGCAAATGACGGCAACTTCCGGTGTCGCAACCTTGTTTATATAGGGCCTTGACTGCTGTGTGTTGCTGCCCTCTACGTTCGAAAATATGCTTATTGCCTCGGCTCCACATGCGCTATAGTACATGCATGCAGTATACAGACCAGCCAAGTGGGCGGTGATCTGGCATGCACAGCAAATACAATTCTTAATTTAACGTTAGACTTCAGTTGTACTGTAAGTTGTAGAACAACTAAGGTTTTGGTAAGTAAAAAGAATTAAGTCCCTTTTTTAAACTGTCTTAACGTTGACTAAATCGCCTGTAGGAATGAATGTAACGCGTGATTTTTATTTTTTTTCATTTACGTAATACAATTTTGTCCCACATATTAATATTTGTGTAAGTTATTGGCTGTCTCTATTCTTCCTTCTTCTGCCTCGGCGCCTCACTCAGGAGTCAGGCTCGCTCTGCCTGGCTCTGCTGCTAAGCCTAAGTCTAAACAGTAGGTCTATGTATAAGAGTAAGATGATAGGAGAGAATGGACGCCGTGGTGCGCTGGTGTTGGGTTGAACAAGTAAATGAGCAGTAGAGGCGCTGGTCAGAAAATTGGGATCGTCCCAGTTTACAGGGACTGTCTCAGTTTATAAGGATTTCTTCACACAAGAAATCTAGGAATGTTCATTCACCTGTCAAGTGCCGACACCAATCAAGTGTGCTAGTCAATGTAAATATATCAGGTTTCATAACAAGATTATTGGAAGACGGTAAGTCATGAAAAATAGACGGTGAACTGGGGGGAATTGAGGTCACTGAATCTATTTTTAGCACTCTCAATTTCCGTAATTGCTGTCTTTGTCCCGTAGGGGGAAGTAAAAAAAAAGTCCCCATAAACAAGGACAGTCTCAATTTATCAAGACATGATTTGTCTTGGTTTATGAGGATATCCTTGTTTTCTGGGACAATCCCAATTTTTGGACCAGCGCCTCTACTGATGAGGGGGTCTGGTCTCTGGAAAGTGATGGAGACAGATTATTTTTTTGTGTGTGGATTTTAATTAGTGGCACTCGTCCTCGAGTTTTCTCATCCATGTCATCTAACCTTTTTCTTGGTAGCATATTGCCATATGGTCCAATTGTGAAAATATACATTGCCCTTTTTTCCCCCCATCCCTTGCCCAAAGCATTGCAAATATGCAAACTATTTTTTGATGGAAAGGCCATCTAAACTCATCGATATCATTTTAAATAATGAATAAAAACTCAACAATATCTCTAGGTGAAGCTCAGGGTGACCAGATTTACAAAATGAAATACGGGACAATCAACAAAGTATGCTGCATGAGCGGATCGACCAAGCCAGGTCTTAATAAAAAAAAGATCAACAAAGAAATTAAGGCTACGCAGTGTTAGACTTGTGAAAAGATATAAAGAATTGGGAGGGTGAACAAAAGAATGAAGGAGAGAACGAAAAGACAAAAGAAAAGAGATGAATTGAGAAGAAAGAAAAGAATGAAGGGGGAAAAATAAAGAATGTTAGAATAAAAGAAGGATGAAAGAAAGAATGAATAAAGGAGAAAAAAGTTTCCATCCTTCTTTGAAATGAATAAAGAAAGACAGAAAAAGAAATGTGTGAAAGAAAAAAATAGGAAGAGAAAGGAGAAAGGAAAGTAAGAAAAAGGAGGAAAGAATGAGAATGAAGGAAATGTTTCCTTCATTCTTTGAAAGAAAGAAACTAAGACTGGGATAAACTGGAAGGAAGGGAGGGAGGGAAAGAAAAAATAAGGGGAATGGAAAAAACTAATATAAAGAATGAAAGAAAGGATGAAAGAGAGTGAGGAAAGAATTAAGGGAAGAGAGAATGAAAAAAAATGATTGAATGAGAGAAAGAAAGAAAAGAAAAGGGAGAATGAAGCCAAAAAAAGATCAAGCAAAGAAAAAATGAAGGAAATTAAAAAAAAGGAAATTTAAGAAAAGAAGGAAAGAATATAAGACAAAGGAAATAAAGAAAAATCAACAGAGAGAGAAAGGATCAGGAATGAAAAATAGGAAATAAAGATAGATGGAACAGAAAAGGGCAAACAGGAAGGATGGAAGGACGAAGAAAGGATTTGGAAAAGAAAAAAGTTCAAACTTCAAGGGAAAAAAAATCCAATCTAACAAAGATCATAGTGATGTATTTTTTAAATATATATTAGAAATAAAAAAAACAAATGTTTTAGAAACGAATAAAATTTAGTATTGAAACATGGTCAAACTTAAAATTAGATGAAACATTGCGGCATCATACACAGGCATCTCTTCCTTCCCAGTTTTAGTTCGCATCAGTCACAAGACTCAACAACTAGATCTAGTTATGAAAAGTCAATAACGTGTTACTCCGATTTACATCACCAAATCAGTACTCGGAGAATTCATAATATAATTATAAAGATATCCCGCCAATTTTGTGATTATTTTGGTGGAAAAACTGTTTATCTCATGTGACATAGACAGTTTGCACCAATGAGAATCTGCTCCGATCCTACATGCCTAGCTAGTGGCCTGCCACAAACAGGAAGGAAGCCAGTTAGTTTGCAATGTATTGGGTTAGTAAGGAAATCACTGTAGAAATTGTGAAAGTTTACATCTATTGATTTTATTTGTTGTTTCTGATTTGTCATCTGTTTGTTATTTGATGAAAATTTGTCACTTTCAAATGTTTTAACTATATTTTGTTCAAAATTCTAAAATACTGTAAGAAAAGGTGTCCTGGGAAGGGTTTGTCGGGACGCCGGGACAAAGGAGCAAAATAACCAAATATGGACGATCTCAAGAAAAACGGGATGTCTGATCACCCTGGTGAAGCTCATCCATTTGTCTCGATTACGTTTATAGTGTTCAGTTCAAAAAGAAAAAAGATCTTATGAAAATATGGAGGGTTATCAACCCCGTTTGGACCACTGACTGACCTTTCAGGTTTGGACGAAACTTTGCTGGTAATGTATTCTGGTTAGGGAGTCTTGGCAAATTCGCAATTTTGTTTTGTATCGATAATGTATGAAATAGAAAAAATAAAGAAGAAAGTCGGTTATTTCGGGAAAAAAATCAATTTCTGTTATGGGACTCTTGATGAAGAACATGAAGAAGCCGTTTATTCTTTTCTGAATAATGAACCTGACGATAGAAATACTTTTTTTTAAACAAAGTTAGGCATTAATTTCTGATTTATGAATGTGACAGAAGTTCAGAATAAGAATACGGTATGCTAATATGTGCATTTTTCAATATTCACAGAAATGCTTCTTCTTTATTTGTTGACCGATTTTGAATTTTTTGCTTCCATCTGGTAGAGCTTCATGAGGTTCACCAAACTTCTACACAGAATTTTGAAATTTTGACTAGAACAATTTTTTTGCTAATTTATGCAAAATTAATTTATAAATATTTTTAGAAATTCACATAAAATGCTTTTTCTTCTTTAATTGTTGACTGATTTTTACTTTTTTTTCTTCTTCCATCTTGTAGAACTTTGAGGTTCACCAAACTTCTACACAGAATTTTGAAAATTTCAGTAGAAAATTACTTATGCTAATTCATGCAAAATTTATTCAGAAATCACAGAAAATGCCTCTTCTTCTTTATTTGTTAACTGATTTTGATATTTTTTCTTCCATCTGGTAGAACTTCATGAGGCCCACCAAACTTCTACACAGAATTTTTGAAATTTTCAGTAGAAAATGGAGTATGCTAATTTATGTGAAATGTATTCATAAATCACAGAAAATGCCTTTTATTCTTTATTTGTTGACAGATTTCAATTTTTTTTCTTCCATCTGGTAGAGCTGCATGAGGTTCACCAAACTTGTACACAAAATTTTGAAATTTTGTCGGGAAAATTATTCTAATTTACGCAAAATTTATTCATAAATCACAAAAAATGTTTTTTCTTCTTTCGTTTGTTGATCAATTTCAATTTTGTTTACCTTATATGATAGCTCGAGGTGGTGATACAAAATTTCAACATGGAATTTTGAAATATGCTAGTTTATTCATATATTTTCAAAACTCACAAAAATTACTTAATTATTTGTTGATTGATTTTGGTTATTTTTGTTCCATCTGAGAGCTACATTAGGTTCACCAAGGTTCTACACAGCGTTAAGAAACTTTGACTAGATAATTATTAATACTTAATTTATATGAAATTTATTCATAGATCACAAAAAAAAATGCTTCTATGTCATTTCTTCATCAATTTCAATTCTATATCCTCAATTTATGTCACCTATATAATTCACTAGTGTCAACTGGGCTGAAATTAAAATTGTGTTAAATTTTGTTGCGAGATGCCGGATGAGCTCCACATCATTGATGTGCTAGTTTCATTCTTCTAGTGTTTTTGACACCTTTAACCTTTATTACTTTAGTTTTCCTTTCAAAATACATACTTTTTTTCATTCTTTTAGTGTTTTTGACACCTTTATTACTTTAAAGTACGTAACATGCCCTATCTTGTAAAAGAGATCCATTTTACTTGTTTTTTTTTAGAAGTGGCCCCTGGGTATATTTATTTAATTAAGACATGATTTAGCAAGGTGAGGAAAAGTAGCTACTGACCTCTGCCTAACCAGAATTAATTCTGACAAATTTTCATCGTCAATGTGTTCAATGCTTTAATTTTGTTTATGTTTAGTCAGAAAAATAAATCCACTATGAGGCTCGATATGTTAGTTGCAATATTGGGTTAAAAATAAGGGGAAATAAGAGACAAACATGGGAAAAGAAAAAAAGGAAAACATAAAACAAAAGATGAGCGAAAGGCATAAAATCAAAAGAAACCAAAGAAGAAAATAAGAGAAAAACAACTGTTGATTTCATTTTGTGTTGCTATTCATAATGATTGTCTTTTACATCATCTCACTCAGGCAATCTTATGGAGTTGACGATTGATCCGAGAGACACCAGATAAACAATGGCGGCGTCAGCATCAGAGAACATCCAGAAGCAGGCATCCTCACTCTTCTCTCAGTTGAAGTATGAGCATCTTGTGGCGGGCATCAGCGGTGGCGTTCTCTCTACCATGGTCCTTCATCCGCTAGATCTCATTAAAGTCAGGTTTCAAGGTACAATAACTGCATGCTTTCAAGATTAAACAGGGCTTGTGTGGCACTAGTTCAATTGGGTAAAAATGATACAAAAATCTGAATATTATCTGCATATAAATGATAGTGAACAGAGTGACATTTAAATATATCTTGATTCCCTGTCAAACAAATGGAAACAAAGTGGGCCCTCCAACAGAGCCCTGGGGGATGCCGCAGACCAATAGTCTAGATGAAGAGGTAACACCATTTATGAGGTCTGACTGTGAATGGTATGAGAGATAAGATTTCAGCTATTGTAGGCAGTCAGTCCGCAGCCCGTCCGAAAGTGCTCTATTTTATTCAGCGGTATGCATAGCCGTCCGTGGTTATGCATACGTAATGAGCTGTGAAGACGAACTTTCCGATCGGTGTTTTTTGCTCTTAGAATCGTTTATTCCTCACAAAATTGGTCTTATTTTATAGATAAGGCTTTGAAATTTCTGATCAATTGAATAAAATGCACATTTGACGTATTTTGAAGACCGATATTTAGCTTAGAAAAAAGGATTTTTTTCAAGAAATATGTGTGAATAAACGGAGCGTATTTTTGCATAAAAATCACACTTGCATCAAATTGATATTATAATCAATGTAAAGCGTAGACATTCTTCTTTACGACTAAAAAAAAATTATGAAATTTCATGATGTAGCAAAGTCAGGAACCACGAAAAACCACGGCAATGTCCATCGCAAAATGATTGGAATTGCAGTACAATTGCCGATGCGTTCTGATTGGTCAACAGCGGCGCACAGACTTACAACATTTTATATAGCATTAAAAACCCGGAAGTGATACGAAAGCGATCTGTGGCGACTTGCGTAGGCGCTTTGTTTATCGTGTGCAGGGACCCTGGTTCGAACCCGACGAAGTGTTTTTTTTTCCGCGGGGGGGGGGATATATTTTGGCTTTTTCTTTAAATCATATTCCTCCCCCGTTCCTACCCAGCTTTATTCTCTTTTTTTTTACTTTCATGTGAATTTCTATTTAGGGCTGTTTTATTAAATCATGGAGCTATGAATAAATCTTACTTCTTCTTAATCACTTTTGATTTTCAGGTTCTTGATACACTTATTTGGGCAGAGGTGGGAAGGGAAGTGAGTTAAAGGTCAAGTGCACATCAACAAAAAATTCTTTGAATAAATAGAGAAATTTTCCTTTTTTAACACAAAACAGTTATATACACAAAACAATGGTATGCAAATAGAGTTGATTATGTCATTCACATCACATTACTTTCTAAATTTTGGTTGCATTTTATGATATCAATTTTAGCAAATTTGTTATAAAACTCTTCATCGAGTCACAATAGGTTACATTCATGGAAACTACAAATGTTAATGGAGGAATTAAAATCTCTCAAAATTTGTCAAAGAAAATCAAAATAAAACATACATGTCATGAACAGGTATCAAACAAAAAATACACAAGAAATTAGAGTGTGTGTGACATAATCAGATCTGCAATTTGCACCTTGACCAAGATGAGCATATAATTGTTTAATGAAATTAGGCAAATTTCTCAATAACAAAATTATGATTTTTTAAATTTTGAATCATAATGTTTATTAAATTTTCTGCAATACTTTATTTTTCTTTAAATTCAAATTACTTTTTTGTTGGGGTGGACCTCACCTTTACTCTTTGCATGGAATGTAGGGAATGCACATTAATATTTATCCACAAACAAAATTGTCTTAAAGTGTGCAAATCAGTAATTGGACACATGTTCACTTTCCTTTCATCCAGGCCACTCCCTCACATCCACCAGGTTTACAGTCTTACAACAAAAATGATGAAGTAATCATAATACCATCACACCATAGCTCCATGATCACACAACATTCACACAGTGCTTCGCAACAAATATTTCACTTCTGTTCACACATGCAATAATTACTGTGGAAAACAAAAACAAAGCGTAACCACATTTGAATACCGTTTAAAAGGACAATTATATTATAACTTGAGAAAAAATTGTGAACATACATAAACACTTAACCTTCAGCACATTGGATAACATTAACAGAGTTGCTTGAGAACAAAATATAATTATGGGGCATTGCAAGAAACTTATGTTCAATTGCAAATCAACTACATGTTTGTGTTTAAGCAAAGGACTTACATGTACATGTACCCTTGATTTTGGAATGTGTGAATGAGTAGAAAGTTTCTTGCAATGCACCATTAGTAACATTAAAACTGTTCTTTGGTTTTAAATTGTGTATTCTTATTTTTGTCAAGCTGTATTCCTATCAAAGTCAGTATTCTTAGTCCTCTCCAAAACTGTGCTCGAATTTTCTTGTTTCCAATATCGATAAAGATCAATTTTCTGTTGTATCATTATCACTTCAAAATTTGCAAACGAAAAATGGCTTTGTCCAAATCAGTCCGACCAGTACATGATGGATCATCTCCCAGAATGAAGTAGCGAGCAGGGACCAGAGTCAGCAAGTGTGCAGATCTGTGTGAAGAAGAGACAAAAAAAAGAGATAAATAATCTAAATTACTAAATAATCATTCAAAGTACATGTATGAATCATTTTACATGTAAGAAACTAATACACGTAGTACTGTACTGTCTGCGACAGCCACATTTTTTTATTTGAACAAAATGGTTTATTAATACTACTGAGTACTTTTTAGTTGACTTTAAATTGTTTATTTTCTATAGAGTAGACTGTCTAAAAAATCATCATTTCATTCTTAACCGCAGCCTGTGGCAAAAATCATCATGGGACTTAACTTCGACTAGGCCTAAGAAAAAGGTTAACTTTTTTTAAACATAAATCAAGAAATATCTCAATCTATAAAAACTTGATGGAATTCGGAAACCTGATAATCATTAAATAAATTTTAGAAGACATCTACTTATTGAGCTTCGTTTATATTAAGTCTTAATTACAAATAAAAACAGGTCCACCGTCCACAGTCACATAAATAATGCGAGCCATCTGTCATCATTACAGAAGTTTCAACGTATGGGACCAAAGACGAAATCCTACCAACCCGCGACGAACGCAATTTTAGCATTATTTCGCGCCATCGTAGAGTGAACGCGAAGGTTACTTCCGGGTAAAACGTAAATTTCTTGATTTTTAGGGTATCATTTTCTCTAAAATAAAAATATAAGGTGAGTTTGCGTCAAATTGGTTCTGACATATTTTGAACAGTGACTTTTCTTCTTTATAAAAAACCCCGATCGAAACAATTTGGTTATGTAGCAAAGTCAGGAACCAAAAGTGAAATTCCGACTACAAAATCGTAGTTAAAATATTACTAAAATAAGCATCAATTAAACAGGTAAAAATGGTAGGTTAAAAATGTCGAAATATGAAAAATTATATATCAAAATGTAGATGAAGGCCTTGAGAATAACTTACCACAATTCGTTTCGACGTAAACTGAAGTTAGCGACCAGTACAGAGCTATAACTTCAGCCCCTCCAAATCACTGGGAAAATCAAGCTAAATTGATCGCACGTTTTCCTTCGGAGACCGCTAGAGGGCCGCTGAATAAATCTTCGTGAATATGCTCATTATCGCGCGAGCTGCGGTCTGACTGTAGGGCCTTGCCCTGAACACCTAAACATGTCAGAGTGTTAGTAAGTAAGGTGTGGATGTTCATTTCAGAATGTATAATTATCTGTAGTGATTGTTAAAACTGTGATTTTCTTTAGCAGTCAAGTAAAGGAAATATGGTCTGAAATATGCCAATGATTAATGTTTTTATGTCATTTATTACAGTGAGTGATGGAAATCAAGCACGGCCCACGTACAATGGACTGGTCCATGCCTTCCGGAGCATTGTCAAGCAGAGGGGCTACCTAGGCCTCTACCAGGGGGTCACACCTAACGTGTGGGGTGCAGGAGCATCATGGGGATTCTACTTCTTTTTGTGAGTTCCGTGTAATTGATTCAAGTTCAAATGATACACTGTTAATATGCGTTGAAACATTTTCTGTTAAAATGTGCAGTTGTGTGTACAGGAGCTGTAAAGTAGAGCTGCCAACCACTACGTTTTTGGTGTACCGTAAGTAACGGTGTATTAACCGCACCTTTTTCTCGGCGGGATAGAAGCAAAAGTCGGGGGTGCGGTTTATACACGGTGACGGGTCTGAGCCAGCCCGCCGTAACCCCTCCCGTACATGTACGATGTCTGCCAGATCACAACACATCGAGTGGCTGGGCGTAGCCGCCCAGGCAATGTCGTTTAGAGGGGTATGAGCCGAGGGTAATGGGAAGCAATTATTATGATCTTAATCAAATATTGTCCATAACAAACGCACCCACCTTCATGACACTAATTTTGACTTTATTCTTGATTCAAAGTAGTGAAGTTCCCTGGCTAATTTAAAAGAGACGCCAAGCATACTCGGTAATATTTTGTCACTGCTGAGCGAGAGTTGAGTGAGCTTAATTATTGCGTTGTAATGTGGTTGTAGTGCGACTTAAGCTGGCGCGAAAAGGGACTTTGAATAGCGCCAGCTTGTTTTTTTTCCTTCCTGTTTGCTTTTCATAAGATACCATGTAAACCACGCACGAGAGAGACGGCACGAAGCCGTAAAAAACAACTGGAAAAAATGTCAATTTCTTTGTTTCTTGAACCTTCCTGTAATCCCGTATCCAAAATTCATGCTAAGACATCAAATTTCTGAAAGTGATTGTGAGATTGTGATGCAAGAAATGTGAATGTTTCTTCCTCCTACGCTGGGAAAGACACAGATCATAATTTGATAAGATGTACTGGCATGACTGGTACTGTATCGTAGTTTGCAATGTAATGGCAGTGCTGTGTGTGTACACTGTGACTGTGAGGTGAGTGAGTGTATAAGTTGCCAATATTGTCGGCCGGGGACCGTTCTTTCTAACATTTGTAGATGAATTGATCAAGAACAGCATATTTCCGCATACCGGTAATCTCTTTGGATACTTTGAAATCTTAAAAACTTAGATTTTGTTTCTTCGTACATGTACCTCAAATATGCATGTAAATGTGAGAATTTTTTTTTTTTTTAGTCCAAAGTTGGGGGTGCGGTTAATACACGGGTGCGGTTAATACACCGTTACTTACGGTATTTAGTACGTTTTTTGCAACCAAAATACGGCAGTACGTTTTTTTTTTTAATGTAATAATTTAGAAAAATCATCCCTATATGTCTCTATGTCATAAAACTTTCACAAATATGTTTATTGGATTAATGTAATTACAGGTACCTTTTTTTTTCAAAATCATTTTGTTAAAACTGGGGTGAGATATGCACATGTTTCAATGTTTTGTTTTTTTTCCTCTGCAAGAGCAGTGTGCATTTTAACTGGCATGTAGCTTGAATGCCGCGATAATCGCACGCCACGCATTTTATTATGAAATCCATTTTGGGGGTGGGGAAGGGGAATACAGTTTTTTTTAATCACAGAATACATTTTTTCATTCCCAGAGGTTGGCAGGTCTGGTAAAGGGGAAATTTACCATGATGATAATAGTAGGAAAGTAGAGAAAAATAGGGGTGAGGTTTGATGAAAATGTATGGAAAATAAGACTGTTTGAATATTTTTTTTTGTAGCTTATTGGTGTCATTTGTGAGCAGCTCCCCATATTTCATGTACAATAAATTCCATCATTCCAATCTTTAATTAGAACATGAAATTAGAATTGGATATGAAATGATGTATCTGATGATGTATACACCTCACAAACATTACAAAGTTGCATATTGGGGACCTCCTCTCACACTTCATTTGGAGTGCAGCTGTGTGTCTGTGACATCCCAAATTAATAATTCTAATGTTATTAATAATTCATAACTCCCTTATTCTGTCACAGATTTTCATCAAAGTTTCACCAATATTTTTCTCCAATAATTTTTTTTTTTAATGTATCATCAGGGTGAACTTCCTTTTAATATTATATCCATGACTAGTCTTAATGGTGTTTCGTTATCGGTGCTTGTACATGTAGATCTAAGTTTGAATTATTTCTGTGTTTTGTTTACAGTTACAATGCAATAAAGACATACATGCAGGGAGATACCTCGACACCGCTTGGTCCTGGACATCACATGTTGGCCGCTGCACAATCGGGTAAGTTTTCCTTTTAAATACCTATCTCCTCATTTTCACTCCAAAAAAATATTTGTTATATTCTTTGGCTAATTTTTTTTTTTTGTTATTGTGGATTACTGGAAAAAAGGTACAATTATTCTATGAAATAGGAGAATAATAATATAATATAATATCCACATGTAAATTAAGTAAGCTACATCTCCTAGATGTCTTATAGAATTTATTCATAATCTTCCCAGGCAAGAATGATAATTGAAATCCTATATTACCAGTATGTTTGGGTAGGATATTTTAATTTAATTTTTTTTTTAAAGGTATGTCATTCCTATAAGGATGCATGCTTGATAATAATTTCAATTAATCCTTTTTAATTGATATTCATTTTCTTGTTTTCTGCTTCTACTGTAATATCAAGATGATAAAAGATTCAAAATTAATTTAAACACACTCAATTCGTGTACTCACAAGTCACTTTCATTATTGCGTAAGCCTCAATTATTACTGGATGTAATGTTGTTTGCTTGATCATACTTTTATCCAGTATTCAATTTTCTTAGAAATGAGAAGCAGAGAAGATGAAACTAACTATGAAGTCTTCCTTTTTTAATTTTTTTTTTGAGTGAGGCACATAATGGCCCTGTCACACGTAGTGCAGTGCAGGTACCAATTTGGTAGGATGGTTCATAAAAAGCGGGTGTATTACCTCTCGTCATAAACAATCCTATTTGGGTGGTGAGAACACGACTCTTTCTTCAGTCAGACAGTATAATAGTATAATTCACTGTGTTTTCACTAGCCCGTTTCATGATATCCATATTTCCCGCAGGTGTGTTAACTCTCTTCATAACCAATCCTATATGGGTGGTGAAAACACGACTCTGTCTTCAGTACGATGGCATTGACAAGAAGACCGATGCTGGACATTCAGGGAGGAGATATCGAGGGATGTGGGATGCCTTGATCAAAATCCATAGATACGAAGGACTTCGGGGACTCTATAAGGTGATTCAAGTCCAGGGTCCTGAAAACAAGTGCATGAATTCTATAACCAATTTAATAATTTTAGTAGCTTAAAATTGTTCTTGACAATTCATTATTCTATCTGTTATTATGAAAGAGGTCGATGCTCCGTTGTAGTATACAAATATACAACAAGGGTGTGTAGCTATTTCAAACTAGTGTGGGTTTTAATACTTTAACAAGGGATGTGTATCATCTGTTTTAAAAGGTGCGAATCCTTGTTATTTGATAAGCTGTCGTCATACAAAAACCATAACTAGTCATAATACTTAATCTACATGCACATGTATGACTACTCAATATGGCCAAAGACACTACAGGGTTGAGATTGGACACTTCAGCATTTTTTAAAAATTAATTTTGAACAGATTCCAATTAAATTACCAACCGAGTGTTTCTGTGTATGAATGCAAAATATGTGCCAAAGGATTTTGGTAGAAAAGGTGTAATTGCTGAAAAATTGACTCAACATTCATGAACATCCAGCCAAATGTCCTGTCTTTTTCAGGTTATATTTTATCATTTCACAGAGTTAAAGCTATGTAAATTAACAAAAATTTAGATCTCCCTTGATAAGGGGACAATTAACCTTGATTTGAAAGATTTGCTCATGAAATCATTTTTTTCACTGCAATTACAGGTGCCTATAATAATAATATAATCAGCTATAATGCTGATAACATGTTCCTTTGGTTATTATTATTTTATTTGGCATTTTAAAAACAGAGAGAATACAAACAAATCGGATATGATGATACATAATAGAGAAAATAAGACCTGGATGAGAGTTGGAGAGGCTGCCTGGGTATGGAAAAGGCTAACTTAATAGCCATAACCCACAGGTCTTCCTCCCCAAACCTCCCCAACTCCATCCAGGTCAGAATACTAATGGTAAAAATAAAATGAAGATATTTAGAATCGGCAAAATACAATGGTCATACATGTGATTTGGTCACTTCAAGCCAACCCCCACAATACCTCCCCCGATCTCATCATTATATATTTACAGGTTTTAGAATGATGATCATCAAACATTAAAGCAATCATAAATTCAAAAATATAAATATCAATTTATTCTGTAGGGTCTTGTGCCAGGACTGTTTGGTGTATCCCATGGTGCATTGCAGTTCATGGCTTATGAAGAGCTAAAGAAGTCGTACAATAGCTACATGGGTCTACCATCAACGGGACAACTGGTAAGCTTTCTATTTTACATGGTGCTTCTTTATATTTTAACAGTTTTTAATCCAAGACTTCATCAGACCAGTATACATTGTATATTGAATAATAATTATAGTAATAGTAATAGATATGTAAATGAACATTATTTACTATAGTTTTCTAAGATCTATCAACCCCACACATTTTTATTATGCTTTTTTCCCGAAGATTAATTATTACAAATCAATTATGAGAAAGTATTTTGAAATTATTTTGGAATAAAAATCAAACCTCCATATTTCTGTCTATCCCAGGGTGCCTTAGAATACATCACCTTTGCAGCGTTATCAAAGATGTTTGCTGTAGTAACCACGTACCCTTACCAAGTAGTACGGTCCAGGTTACAAGATCAACACGCGCAGTACCAAGGAGTCAAGAATACAATAAGTGTAACCTACAGGTAAGTATTGTGTAATAAGCCATTACGTAGTTCCTTTCTGCGCATGGTCAAAAGATTCTACGCAAGATCAGAGGTTGGTCATTTGTACTAAAGTGACATGGTGGTTTAAAATCTAATGAGATAAGCACCAACTTTGATGTCTTGATTATTCATATATTCTTTTGAATTGTGGTTTTCATTTACATCCACAAAAAACAACAATGCGTCCACGAACGACTGGTATTTCACAGATTGCCAAGTACATTGTGCAACATGCTATGATGTGCATTCAAAGTAGGAATGTAACAAATACCTTCATAAAGTGTTCATTGGTGTGCTATTCTAGTCACCTGGTCTATTCAATTTCTTCATCCTGCTATGTAAGGCATACTTACAAGTAATATCTTGCTTTGAAATCTGCCTATCATAATGAAAGAAATGAAAGGTCATTTGACCAAAATTTTCCATGAAGTTACTACGAACTGGTCTATTCTTCTTGATCTGTGTTAACTCTTTGAATTAATAATGCAATATAACAATGCATTATATAGTCAAATTCAACGTTGTTATTGGTGGTTGAAGCATAATTCAGATTGCCTTCCTTTGCTCCAGCACCTAATGTGAGTTTACAAATTTTTCTTTATTTAATCACACTAGCCCAACCATTTGGTGTTATAGTCCTGTGCTTTGATTTGGTCAGTCTAAGCAGAATACTTTTTTGGGGAAGGGGGGTGAGGGCTGAGTGATGTAAACAAAAATCTGTTTATATTCTGACAGCATAGGTAGATAGATAGATAGATGGATGTTGGAAATTTGAACATATACATAAAACACAGTGAAATATAATGGATTTCCAACAACTATATTATAAGCATTTATAAATGATTTCAATTAGGAAAGTAGGATTAGCATTTAATTTCTGAAGGTTTCCATGGCAAAGGAGAATAGTGTAGTAGGTTTCACGGTACACCATGTATCTTTCATGGGCAATAGTGGTCCTGAAAAGGACCACCCAGACTAAAGTTTGTCTTGTTGTCTTCAATGAAATATAATAGATTTCCATATTTCCAACAACAAAAACATTCAAAAATTATTATTTTTTTTTAATGCTCTAAGCAACATGTAAAAATACTCCGTACGATGACAAGAACACACTTGTTGAAACATCAAGTTTGGGTGGTCCTGTTCAGGACCGACAATTGTCCAAGAAAGATACATGGTATACCGCGAAACCTTCTACAATAAGATAAGCATGTTCTCACCATCTCACTTACAGTTGAGGCCAGAAGTTTACATACACCCAGGAAATTCAAAGAAAAGAGGACACTTGCCAAACATCATCATAAAATTTACTGTATCTTATAAAATATTTGTGCTATTATGATGAATTTGATATCAAACAAATGAGTATGTCATGGCTCTTCATCTCATTGCTTTGTCATCAGGAGCTGAAAAATATTTAGGTGTCAGTTTTTCCCCCCAAAATCTTCATATTTTAGACAAATTAAAAATAAAAACTTGACAGAAACATTTCATATTTGTGCTAGTTACTTCTCAACACAAACATTTCAGATTACACTTTTTTGTTCAGTTGTGACATATTATGATAGAAAATGTTATATAAATCATAGATTTGACATTTGTATATTTCTATGAAACGATGTTAAAAAATATAATAATAACAATAGAATACATTTATCACCAATATTACTTTTTTTGCTTCAATGAAATTCCATCTGAAATATACATTAATTCCAACGACATCTCAATTATGTGAACGAGCTGAATACGCTCTTTTGCTTGATTACAAATTAGTCATGTATTATTTATATTTCTGAAGATATAGTAAATTTTACAATGTTTGGTAAGCGAACAAATTTTTAATGAATTCCATGGGTGTATGTAAACTTTTGGCCTCAACTGTATATGTATACAGTGTCTCACACAAAGGAGACTACTGTAGCATGCACTACTGGGTGCCGCAGAGGGTACTATTGACTTTGCAATCTTGAAAGTGCAATTTTGTCATCCACTTACAAAATTTTGCATTTTTTTTTCTTCATTTGGGAGATTTTCTGTGTACTCTACATGATGCTAATGGAATTGGAGTCACACAGCCCCAATATCTGGAGTATTGATGCTTCAAGATCAAGTAAATTATATATTATCACATAAAACAATGACACATTTTCTTCATTAACTAAGAAACACATTCCACAGAGTTGCTTCCTTTAGTCAGATGGTTGAATTCCTGTCAGCTTAACTATTGTTTTGTGCTTATATTTCTTCCTTTCATTCTTTTTTTTTTAATTCCCCCCTCTCTCTCTTTCTTTCTTTATCACAGGGGTGAAGGATGGAAGGGCTTTTATAAGGGATTGGTACCAAACCTCTTGAGAGTCACACCGGCATGCTGTATAACATTCGTTGTCTATGAGAAGATATCCCATGCGTTACTGCCACCCAAAGGATGAACTTTCAGGGATAGGTGTACAGATGACAAGACATGGACGATGCAGTAACCTTCAGTACTTCTCACAACCAACATCAGAGGGTGCCAAGCGTAGATCAAAGATGATTTTTTTTTTTTTAATTAGTAGTGCAATTGTCTTTGCGAGTTTGAACTCGTGCGAATATATTTTCCACTTACAAGGATTCTCATTATGAGAGATGAGATAGTTTGTGGTAAAGATATGAAATGATTGATAAATGCCATCTTTTTATTCTCAATGGTGATAAAAGATTATCATAATCATCTAGTGAAGCTTATGTACTTTTTTTGTCATTCTTATTTTACTCTTGGTTGTAATTTGAGAATATGTGACCTGCTTCCCCGAAACCACACGTTACTCAAAATAAAGTTTTAAGAAATTTTCAAGTACAGAAAGAAAATGGAGTCAGAAAAACCTTAGTTCTTTTTTCCTTTAATAAACATTACAACTTCAAATCTTGACAGAATGAAGAATTTTTTTTCTCTGTTTTTTTTAATATTTACTATTTCAAGTCAAATTGATATTTCAGCTAATGTTGGTTTTGGGGTGGCTGGACACATACCGGTATGTTATAGAGTACTGAAGTGATGGTGTCACAAACAACTTTTTTGGCATTCCAGCGTTTTTGATACCATATTTTATAGCGCATGATGAAAAAAACCCACTCCCAAAATTTGGTGAGAACCGGTCAATGGGCCCCCCACCCGAGTTATGACCTCATGAATACATTATTAGCCCAATCAAAGTCAATGTATCATTGGCCTGGTTCCTAACTTTTGGAACCAGGCCAATAATACACTGACTTTGATTGGGCTAATTATGTATTCATGAGGTCATATCTTGTTGCCCCATGGGCCGATTCTCACCAAATTTGGGTTGTGGGGGTTTTTCATCATGCACTCTAAAAATTTGGGATAAAATGATGAAATGCCAAAGTGAGATTGATGACATCACACTGCGGTACTGTTTTATGTATTAAGTCAATCATGCAATACAAATTCAGTTTTATTTCAAAACAAAGTCTAGTACTGTTACTGTCTTCTAGTTGTCTCCATCTTGTGTGCCTTGTTTTTATGCAATCTTTTGTTTTCTTAAGAACATCTTTCAATAGTGTGGGTGTTGGGATTTGAGGATAGGGTATTCATGGGAAGTTTCTTTCAATTATTGGAGGTCCATGTTGAGAAAGATCTTTTAGAGGGGGGGGGGGGGGGGGTGACTTGTTGAGTTGGATTGGGTTAACAGGGATAATGTCTGTTTCAGGCTGTTTTTTGACTGAAACCCATTTAAACCACTATTTTTTCACAGTATTGTGAGATGAAGTTAATTATGGACCCATTATTGACTATTCATTGAAGTTTTGATGGCAAAGTATTTTGATATCTTCATATCGTGCAGCAGTAACCTGAATTATTGCACCACTTCCATTCACGAGTGGATACCATGCGCGACCATGGGGTCTCGAAAAGCACCCTAAACACATAATTTCCATATTCTGAAAATGCACCCCTTAACAAGTATTGGCGTGTGAAACCCTACCCTTAACAAGTATTGGAAACAAAACGATACTCTTGGCAAATATTCCCTGAAATGAACCCCTAAACAAGTACAGGAACATTTTATTGTTACGGGTCCTTCGGTCGTCGGCTTTACCCCACCTTCTACACCTCATGCAAATAGGAATCTAAACACGTAGTGTTGGGGCAAAAAGGACATCCTTTATTAAACATCTTAATTTTGTTTTATCATCCCCGCAAATTTGACCCTAAACACCTACTTTTCCTAGCGAAATAGATACCCTTTTTTCATTATTTTTTGTGTTTTTGACACCCTGTACGTAACATGCCCTATCGTGAAAAGGACATCCTTTTTACGTGTTTTTTTGGTCGCGCATGGTATCCACTCGTCAATGTAAGTGGCCCCCCTGGGATCAAGATATTGCTGAAACGAGTTGTGTGCCAAAGCCTGATGAGCTCTGTGGTGTAAACACTCAGAGAATACATTTGAAATATATTTGATTATATTTGATTATATTTGATGAATATATGTATATTCATTATTCTCTTTTGTAATTGTACTCAAAGCTACACACACATGTATTTGTGGAAGGATACCCGGTTTTTATCTAAAGTCTTTATCATGTCAATGCAGTTGATTATACTTTGGTGCTTATATCATGTTGTATATTTGTTATAAACCAAGAACAACTTAAAATCATTGTCTGCCAAGATAATGAATGAAAGGCACGATATATATTTTTTTTCATGAATATCGTATTCCAGTTTCCATTAGGAGCTTTCACAAACAGAAAGGTCACAAGTGTATTGAATTACTGAATGTGTGATGTACTAGTATATACTCAGAGTGCTTTTATAACAAAATATATGAACATTACCAAGAGAGAGCGTAAAAATTAACATTTTCATAAAGAATCGACATATTAAAAATTGACATAGCACCATGGTCATAAGACTTGTAAGATCAGAATTATACTTAAATATGAATTCATTTTTAACACTGAGGCTTTAGTTTGATATAATTGTTGCTGAAGTGAGTTAGCCTATGTAAAGTCTAAAGCCCAGTGCACACCATGCGATTGCGCCAAGATCACTGAGTGTGCGTGAACCTACATTGCGCTGCTTATGGGACCCGCTTTGTTGCAATAGGATAGCAGACCAAATCTCAGACATTTGATATTTGATATGTCAAATCTTTCTGCAATTTTGGTAATTTCAGCCAATCAGATTTGTCTAGAGGACATCATGGCCAATTTGCGATGCAGACAACATATGAGCTAAAGAAGAGGTGCCACGAGATGTAGTACGCTGCAGGAGTGTTGCAATGTGTGACTGGTCTTCGATGCGATTGCACTGAGATGGGATTAGCAAATTGCTGATTTTTTATCTTAGTGCAATTGCATCACAGTGTGCACTGGGCTTAAAGGGATGGTTTGGGCTGAATATATATCTTAATACATAGAGTAGAATTCACTGAGCAAAATGCCAAAAATTTCATCAAAATCGGATAACAAATAATAAAGTTATTGAAGTTTTAAGTTTAGCAATATTTTGTGAAAACAGTCATGAATATTCATTAGGTGGGCTGATGTGACATCTCCACTTTCCGTTTTCTTATGTTATTACATAAAATCATTTTTTTTTTTCATTATTTCATACTTGTGTGAATATGTCTCCCTTATAATGAAATAAGTTGCAGCAATAAATATCTAATGCACTAAATCAGTTGTCAATCAAATTTTTCTAGTTCGTGGAGGAAAAAATCTCAATAAACCTAATTTCATATAATTAAATACAAAAGAACAAGTGGAGATGTGACATCATCAGCCCACCTAATGAACATTCATGATTGTTTTCACAAAATATTGCTAAACTCTAAAATTTGATAACTTTGTTACTTATCTGATTTTGATGAAATTTTCAGCATTTTGCTCAGTGAATTCTACTCTATTTATTAAGCTATGCATATTTTCAGCACAGACCATCCCTTTAATGCAAGACAAGAAACTGCATCATTTGTTTCATTTGAGGAAAGTTTTTTATTTTAGAAATAGAGTTTGATACAGTATTTATTTTAATAAATACATGTAAAAGCATTGGTTCAAGGTGCTCATGATTAACAAGGGGGAAAGTGCAAACGGTGTATTAGAACTTTCATCTATCACAATACTATCTAGAATAGGTTAATTAGAAAAAGATATCCTTTCTCCTTTGATATTTTTTTTTTACTTTTTTTTAACTTGAATAATTGCCCCTCAAGTTATTTTGAACTTGTTACTATTCAATTTGTAAAAATTAAACTCTTGTCCCTGATACGAAAACAAAATACTTAACTCAAGTTTAAGAAATTGTAGCTGAAGAAGAAAAAAAAGTGAAATACTGAAAATCAGTGCTTGCAATGGGGACAACTTAACAACTCTGCCATGCAGGAAACAATGAAGAAGTCACGTCCTCACTGACAGACATTGAAATGTATTCACGCTTTTTAGAATGGTAATTTTTTTATGAGTCACATATTCAATGATCCAGAAATGAGAATCTATGTGAATTCCACAAAAATTACTTATTTCATACACTACTTTGTTATGTATTGTCATATACTGCTTTTGAAAATCATCAGATTCTTTAGATTATCCCAATAAAAGTGAATAATGGTATTAGAATAGTTGTTCAAAGTCATAAACAAACATTCCTGAAATGTTGCAAAAGATCTTTAGAATAGGTATAGTGTTAGAAGAAAACTTAACTAAATTCCACAAGTTGCCACCAGTGATTTCTCATCGGCCATTTCATTTTTCAGAATACCTTCCCAACAATGAACAGTGCAATGAATTGTGATGCATTATTAATAAATGTATTCCATATCTAATTTTTTTGAAAGCGCATTGTATTCAGTAGACATCAGTCTTTTATTTGAATCACCTTATGTAAAACATTTGTCTGCAGTGATTTAAAAAGAGAGGGGGTGGAGGGATAAGGGAGGGAAGATAAAGAGGGGAAAAAAGAACCAAATAGAGGGGCGACAGAGAGGAGAGAATAGGAGAGTAAGGACTGGAAGTATGTTGCAAGTTGAGCTGGCTTTCTGAAAGAAGTAAAACTTTTTCTGCTCGCGCGAACTCGCATTACGCTTTACCTTTTCTGTTCATGATTACAAAAAGTGCTTCGAACGTCCATTTTTTAAGTTGGGCTATCAAAATTTTTACTATTTGATTCGTGATACACGTCTTTTCATTCAGGCCAGAACCTGTATTAATATTTTCTGTAATTATAGGCCTATAGTAACATACGTACATGTATCTTGTTCAGGATCAAAAACATTGATCAGAATGTTCAATATTAAGGACATAACTACATGAAATTTCCCAAAATTTCAGCTCGCACTTCGAGCTATAAAATAGGGCTTATATGAGATTATAATATATTTGTTGTTCATAAGAATATAGCTAAAAAGTGACTATATTGTACTACCCCTCCAAAGAAACTAACAAAAATCAACTTTGAGCGGCCAATCATGGATAATATGGTTGAAAATGTAATAACAATTGAAATTCGTCTTTAGAATAATCGGACCTTTCACACGCTCAATTAAAAACTGATTTGAATTCTAACCCGAGTGAAGGCGGCATTGTGTCATTGGTGACTTGTCAAAGCACTGCATCGCAAATACAAACTGCAATGAGTGCATGACAATCGTAGGCCTATAATCTATGGAAGTGCTTCAAAGGTCATGTAAGCTCTGCCCCCGAAAGATGTTTTGGAGTGCAAGCCTTTCACATGCACAATTTGTACCGTAATTTGAGTGAAACTTAACTGGAATTCACCTCTGGAGTAGAATTTTAATTCGCGATTGTTCATGATTCTAATCATGTTCTTGTTTGTTTTAACAAGAAGCTTCTTGGTTTTTACACATGCTAAATATTCATCATTAGCCTTATTTTTCAAGGAAATCATCATTCAAATTATGATTTTTTTTTCTGTACGAAAGGGCGGCTAGGCTCTTGACCCAAGTATATAAAAGAATCGAATTATGAAATTTCAAAGTATTTTGAGACGGCTAACGTGAAAGGAAAATGCCAGGTACTCGAGATAAACAAAAACAAATTAACCCGTACATTAAAAATATACCAACAGAAATATTATTTCATACATGCTTTCTGTGGGGATCCATCCCCCCACCCTTTTGAGAGTCAGTAAACATTTTTAATGGAATATGTCCTTCATCTATATTAAAATGACCTTTTTATATTTTTTTTTCTGGCAAATTTTATGTGAATAAATAAATGACCTTCGTTTTGAAGTAAAAACCTTTTTTGTTTTTTCTTGCTTCTCAAATTATCTGAGGGAAAATGTGCCCTGCCCCCTCTTGGAAAATCCTGGATCCTCCCTGCATGCTTCTATGAGAAGTTATGCACAAACTATCAAAATAGGTATTTATGTCAATATACCACATTACAGGGCATATCATGGAAAGGCTGCTGGCATGTGATGCTGCAAAATAAAAGCTTTCCAAATTCACATCTCTCTCACTCTGTTATGTATTTTGATTGAACCATGAACTTTTTCCTATCTTTCTGCTTTTATAAAAAAAACAAATTTATTATGATCAGTGTGAAGGTACATTGCCTCACTGGAAGAACAATTTCCTTACTCAAACCAACCTCTACAAGCATTGAATAATTTTCTATTCTTCCTCTCTCCTTGCTTGCAACCACCACACCATTTATTCCAGATGCAACTTAGATCATTCAACCTATTCCCACTCTTGACTTCCATCACACCCTTTTCAAAATCTCTTTCATGTGATCTCTAGCGTTTCATAAAACCTTTTGTAATGTTACGCACAACATTACGCACGACTGGAACGTGTTCTCAGGTGCTAGGTCAGTTACGTAGGTTTTGAAAGGGATATATCAAGAAAGGGTCACCGGTCGTGCGCAAAGTCATTTGTAAGTGAAGAACAGCTTTACAAAATGCCCACCTGCCTTTCTATCAGTGGGTGATCTCCCACAAAGATTTTTTTTTTTTGATCTGACAAGAATAACACAACAAATGAGCCGGAGACTTGGCTTTACATTTGCACAAGACAATATGATTTATTTGACCCCAAGAACTGACCCCCTTGCTGCTACGACCTTACGAGGTCTGCTCAGATGGCATGCTGCGGATGATGTCACTGTCACCTGAAGAGGGCAAGAAAACAGAAAGAATCCTCAAAATATTAATTCTTTATAGTTGACAACATGTAGATTTTTAGTTTCTTCCCAGACCTGCTTCAAGATATTCTGTTGAAAACAACCTATATTTCAACTTATAAGCCTAATAGGGCATTGCAAGTTTTATATGCAGAAATTGTTTAAATTCATAACTTCCATTCTTCCCATCAATGCTTTGAAAATGCTAGGTGAAATGACTATACAGCAATTATGCATGTTGTGCATTTATTTTTTTTATTATGATAACTTCCAAGCAACCTGCTATCATAATTCTATAAAACATTATAACATCCAATTTTCTTTTAATTCAATTTTTATGAAAATGTCTATGATAATGAATAAACAGATTTTCAGATCAGAACGTGCAACAGCAGGCATGCATTATTTACATCTTTCAATTTGAATTTCACAAGAGCAAACAAGATTTGTATGGCCCCTGGACATTTGATTAAGGCAGATTCACTTGTACTTCTTTACATACAAGATATACATACCAGGATCTGTGATGCATAGTGTGCATACCCTGAAGTACTTTCCGCAAGCTGTTCCCAGTTCAATGTTGTTTCCACTGTAGTGATGGACACCAGTCTTGGCCAACATGGCGTAGTATTCAACCTCGCTTTTCCTATGGTATTAAGTATTAGGCAATCATTTGAATAATGCATAAATCTTTTCTTTTTTTTAATATGTATACAGAAATACATTACATACTTCTAAAACTTCAACACCAACAATATTTCTGGACCAATTACTGAAATTTTTCATTTTGTATATGGATCAACACTGCTATTCTAAAAAGCAATATTCCGAAACATTTCTGCTAAAGACACACACAAAGAACTATCAAAGTGGTGGCTGACCCAGGATAAACATTTATGGTTATATTTTTCTTTAGGGATTGCAGTGTTTTTTTAAAAACCAATATTAGGCAATGGAGGCGAGACTGCTAGAGGCATGAAAGCACAATAACATTTTTCAACAAAGCTCTTTGAGAAATTTACATAGGAGACAAATGCCTGAATGTTTTTCTTTTTCTTTTTCAAATGGAAGCGCAACTATTAATATATCAATGGTATTATTCAAGAAGGGAAATGATTTAGAGTGATTCCATTCAATAAGATGAAAACTTTATATTTTTACCTGAGTGGAGTTGTGTTGTTGGCAAGGATGACAAGCTTTGCCTTGCCGTTGCGGAGTGACTTCAATGTCTGCTTGTATCCAAGATTGTATTTGCCGCTCTTCATCACCAACTGCAATCGGGTGTTGATGGATTCCATCTGTTTTTTCTGTTAAACAAAACAAAAATAAAAATGAGTCAAACGTGAGCACATGCTTTTCCAAGGTAATAAAGGAGCACCTTGAGTACTTAGCAAGGTGGATATGTGCGCTGTACAAATATTCAGTTATTTATTATTATTATTATTTCATCAGGACAGGGTAACAAATTACAACAAGTGGAACGCCTTTTGCAGTCTCACCTGCATTACGCTGCAATTCGATAACACTAATATGATAAAATATCATTTGACCCAAAATGACCTTTGACCATGAGCAAAACAATCATTCATACTTGAATACCGTTATGTCAATGTTTCAAGAGCTAGATCCATTTAAGGTATGATGCCAATTCAACACATACTCCCAACACGCCAGAGTTCATGGACCTTTAAATGACCTTTGATCTTGGCTATGTTCTTGAAACGTGCACAGGGTATTCAGGGATACATTGCTGCTCTTACATGTATGTCCAAGTTTAATGAACTAGATCCATAAACTTTTTAAGTTATAATGACAATTCCACAACTACTCCTAACATTACCAAAGTTTATTGACCCTAAGTGACCTTTGACCTTAGTCATGTGACCTGAAACTCGCACAGGATGTTCACGGATACTTGATTGCTTTGATGTCCAAGTTTCATCAACTACATGTAGATTCATAAAATTTCAAAGTTATGACAATTCCTCAAAATACTCCAACATGGCCAAAGTTCTTTCACCCTAATGGGGTGTTGCAAGAAACTTGCAATCAATTGCGAGTCTATTTTTTGTCCCTAAATCAATCATGTCTTGCAGTTAATTGAAAATTAGTGATTGATTGCTTATCTGCTCCTTGAAACAAGAAGTTTAATCCGATTTGCTACAGCTAACGTTGATCCATCAGTTGTAAAATTGCTACAGAATATTTGCAAAATATTTCTTGCAACACCCCCTATTATTTCATGTGGTCTCATGCCACATCCCCCCTAGAACATCAATCAATAGAAAAACTGTATACACATGTGAAAAACAATACAAGAAAGTATAGTCTGTTTTAGATGAAAGAATGAAAAATAAACTTTGACAACAAGCAATTAGCCGTCACACAAATAACATTAATTTTACATCTCGCTCTCACTTTTCTCCTTCCACAAAATCATGCAAGCACATATGGCAAGCCGTTTTAACATTTATTCATTGTCAAGAATTTGTTTATTAACCACATAAAATCATTTTTATATCAAGAATTCAATTCTTGATATCAACAATTCATTTCTTGATATCAAGGATTCATTTCTTGATATCAAGGATTCATTTCTTGATATCAAGGATTCAATTCTTGATATCAAGAATTTATTTCTGATTTTGAGCGTCAATGTATTACAAGAAATCATTCTGAATTTTAATCAGAAATTAATTCTTAATATCAAGAAATGAGTTTTTCATATAAAAATAAATGTTTTGTGGTATCAAGAATTCAACTTTTGATATCAAGAATTCATTTCTTGATATCAAGAATTCATTTTTTAATATTTCTTGATACTTTCATTTCTTGATATCCCGAAATTTTTATATCAATATATCAAGAATTTATTTATTGATATCAAGAATTCTAATTTGTGAACCACATGAAACCATTTCTTGGCTAGGTTGTATGAAAGTAGGGCTAGGTGACACGTGCTAATTCATTTCTTGATATAAAGAAATCGATTTTTGATATCACGAAATGAATTCTTGATGTCAATGAATTCTTGATATCAAGAATTAATTTCTTGATATCAATGATTCATTTCTTGATATAAAGGATTAAACTCTTTATATCAGGAATTCATTTCTTGATAGCAAGAATTCATTTCTGATTTCGAGCATCAATGTATTGCAAAAAATCATCCTAATTTTTAATCCAAAAAGAATTCTTGATATCAAGAAATGAGTTTTTAATATAAAACAATAAATGTTTTCTGGTATCAAGAATTTATTTTTTTATATCAAGAAATCGTTTTTTTATATCATAAAATGAATTCTTGATATCAAGAAATTAATTCTTGATATCAAAAATTCATTTTTTGGATTGATTTCTTGATAATTTCATTTCTTGATATCAAGAATTCTTATTTGTGAACCACATGAATTCATTTCTTGATATCAAGAAATCCTTTTTATTAGAATTGATTTCTTGATATCAAGAATTCGAATTTGTGAATAACATGAAACCATTTCTTGATATCAAGAAGTGAAAGAAATGAATTCTTGATATGAAGAAATTAATTCTTGGTATCAACAATCAATCTTGATATAAAAAATTGAATTCTAAATAAAAAAATTATATCAGAAAATGTAAATGAATTTTATAACGGCTTGCCATACACACGTGTCACCTAGCCCTACTTTCATACAACCTAGCCAACACTTATTTCGTTGTGACATGAAATTAGCCTGACAGATCAGAATGACATGAAAAAATGAGAATGAATGCTAAGAATATTTCTTAGCAAGTAACTAGCAGGAAAATTATGTGGAACAATTCATTTTAAAATCAAAATTTCTTGAAAACTATCAGAATATGTTATCATGTAAAAATGAAAGGCTACATTGCACCGCGGACAATTCAGTTCCAAACATAGCATGCATGTTTGGCTCAGCTAGCGCTAGACCAAAAGCTTCAGTCTCACTCACCAAATACAGAGACCGAAGTTCTAGCGCGATCTGCACAGGGCCAGGGGACTCAATGGCCATATGTTTATGTACTTAAGATTGGACAAAACGGGGAAGTGAATTTGCGTGACAGCCGAGGTTAAGTCACTGTTTTTGTTCCTTTCAACTTGATTTTTCTCCGTTTTTTGGCAATTAATACCAAGAGGGAATATTAATTTGCATTTTAGTCGCAATAATTGTCAATTTTTTTATTCATTAAAGACAAAAATTGGAGAGCTCCGACGGGGGATTTTGCATTGCAAGTCCCCTAATGGTGGCTGTACAATAGTGAGCAGTCTGTGCACAAGGAGAAATAAAAAAAAAAATGTTAAAAAACTCCTCGAAACAGACGGCTGCCAGCTGTCTAAGCTAGCGCTAGCTAGCCACACCAGCACAGCTGGCCTGGCATGGCCGGCAGGAACTGTTAATGTGCCAGGGCAGTGTCTATCCGGTCATCAAACGATCGTAGTTTCTTGCCAAAATGATTCTGAAACATCCTATACTTTTGAGGATTGATGATGAATGAAGCAACAATTATTTCCCCATTTTTTTTTTTTTTTGCCTGTAACCAGTGTAATGCTGTATCGCTCGCTTTTGGCGCATGACGCATCGAGAGCTGGTGTAATTGACGTGTCGCATGCGACGCGTGTTTTCTACAGTCACTGGCGAGAACAGTGTATGCCTCTCGATCGGACACGGCGCGGCCGCGCATACGGTACACACATAGATAGGTAGTATTTCAAGCATCGCGATTGGCCAATACGCGTCACATGATAATGATATCCAACTTTTTTGTGCATGCACGGCAATGCAATTAAAATTGCGCGATGAAAATTGACATGGGCATTGCATGCTCAAACAGAAGTCCAACAAAACAGTTCTGTAAGTGTAACTTTTTAAGAATTTGTTTCTGTGTTCCTATTTAAATTATAAAAATATAAAACAAATGATGCACTTGCTCTGTCGCACATAAAAGTAAATGCAAGCTCGGTTTCTTCAGATGGCACACTGGTCACTGGGCACTCGCCGCCAGCGGCTCGTATCTAAAGTAAAGTCAAACTTGACTCAAAGAAACCTCGCGTGCTCTGCATTTCCACACTCGCAGTCTCAGCTGCACTGCACACATACAATACCGTACCGGTCTACCGGTACATCATGCACACAGAGAGCAATCCTCCACTTACCTGCTTCTTTGAGGCCACCATTTTGTCAGATTTTGCAGCTTTCTCGATCTAAAAGAAAAATAATACGATAGAAAATCAGAACAAGACTTAAAACTAGTTATTGCTTTGTGACTAATAACTTTAAAACTAACATAATTGCAATTTTTATTCGGAGTATCTACTCACATCGTGAGAAAAATTACGCCGCAACGTGAAAAGGCTGTTGTCCCATCATGCATTCTGCGAGTTACTTCCGTACAATGTCAAAGTGCATGTGAATCTCGCATATTTTCCAAGTCGTCTCTCTTTTCGCCGGGCTTATTTTCCGAATCGATGGATTCTTAATTAGTACAGAAAACCTTCAGTATGTTCGTGTATCTTAGCAAAAAGGTAAGACTTTACGTTAGACATCAAAATATAGACCAGTCACTCGACCAGTATTTCCACGATCGAGCTCAGCTCTCCATCTCGAAAGTCAAAACGGTACAGAATTAGGGTCAGGAGCTGTCGAGTGTCGTCATGACTCCCCGACGCTTCCGGCCGAGTAACTCCATCGAGTTCCGCTGCTCGTTTATGCGGCCGGGAAGCGGAGCTGCGCCAGCGCCAGGCCAGGGCAGGGCAGGAGTCAAACAAAATTCAAATTCCCTGACCCTGGCCTGGGGCTATTGATTTCTAGGAGCCTCCTGGCTACCTAGGGTCTGTTTCTTGACGAGATGAGCGGGCATTATCGTGATATAGGGAACCACCGTTCACTTCATACAGCAGCGCTTTAATTTATTCAGTCACACGCCACTCATTCAATGAACAAGGTTATAAACTTATAATATAACCTTGTTCTCAGTTATAACATGTCGATGTGTGGCAAAATAAGGGTGGCAATGTTTGGCTTATTTTCTCTCTTTCTTTAGGACAAATGCTTGATTTTTTTTACACTGACAGTTTCCATTACACCTTTTCATCATACAACTTGGCTCTTAACTTTAAGTAAATTTGATTCTTTATTTCATTTTTTTCTTAATTAAAAATAGAGATCAAAAAATGAAAATTTTCTTGCCATATTACTTTCCACCAATAGAGGGCGTACACAAAAATATGCCCCAAATTCAAGTTTTTGAGCGCTCTGTGAATACAATAATTTTTCCCCAAAAAATAAATTGCAACTGTATGGAAATCAGTAATTTTCGTCACAAAAGTGATATTTTAATGATTTTTTAAAGTATGTGCTCAATACAGCAGGCCATTGGCATGCCATAGTCCTACCTGTAGTTTCTCCACAGGCAGAATGGTAGCAGTGAACAAGTGTCACACGCACGGTTCCCTATTTCCACCTCCATTCACTGTGTACACAGTGCGCGTACACAAATCTACGAGTGGTTCCCAAAACCACGATTTGGCCGATGAGCGATACCTATACCTAGGACCATTCTTCCAAGATTTTGGGATTTTTTCACGAAATTGAAGGCAGGATTTGTCCACTCATTCAATGTGTTTTATGTTTTATAAAGGATGTACCGTATGGGCACTAGTTAGTATTCAACCTGGCGTAATTTAAAGATTTTGACATATTCCCGAAAATGTTTAGAAATAGGGAATTTATCTTAATTTCATACCTTTGTTATTTCCAGGGTAATCAGTTGTCGGTATTTTCTTTATCAATCTGTTGACTGTATGCGCAGAGGATCGAATTAAGCGGCGATGGCCTTTTGCACTGAATGGCACTAGTATTCAACCTAGTGAGGATAGATAGCAAATCTGAAAAGGGTTTAGATTGCTAAATTAGATCTAGATCTATGTAAGTCTTTGGCTTTGATTAATTCCCTGTTTGGTCTCATCTCAAATGGTCTAGTCAATAGTCGGATGGGACAAGGGCAGATTGAGAGATGGGGCCATCTTTCATCGCTAGGTTGAATACTAGTGCCAAAAACCATCGCCGTATAATTCGAACGCCTGCGCACACAGTCGACTTGTTGAAGAAAAAAATAATGAAATAGAATTACCAGCATTTGCTCTTGGAAAGAAGACGGGTCTGAAATTCAGGTAAATTCTATATTTTTATAGATTTGAGGAAACTCTCCAAACGGGTTGAATACTAGTGCCCTTATGGGTACCGGTACCGTACTTTTTGCCCCAGGAGTGAACACATGTTTAGAGTATGATTTGCGCTAGTTGGGCTGTACATGTAATAGGTATATGACAAAAAATGAAAATCATCAAATATGAATAAATTTGGTATCACTAACATTTGACTTTTCAAATGATACCAAGGCAAGAACTCTAATTTTCATCAAGAAATTATTAAGTTATTCCAGTTTAAGTCATGCATTTTCAAATATGTGGTAATTGTCTTATTGTAAAGACAATGGAGTACGGAACCGATTTTTGTGACCATTTTGTGACCATTTTGAACCCAAGCTTTCGACAGGCTCTAACTTCTTTGTTTTTGAGCCATATGATTATGAAGTAATTTAGGTATCAATGGAAAGGTGAAAGAAAGCTCAATTGATTTGTAATCATTTCATCTTGTAATTTTTTTATTAATTATTATTAATGTTTAGAAATAATTTCTTCTAATTAATACTAATAAATTACTTAAATTAATATACAAAATCACAATTACTCACCACTTATTGCCAAATGAAGGTGATCATGATAGATAATTTATATAATTTAGTTGGCATCAAAACAGCATCATGTATTGTAGATAAATTCCTAAATGAATTTGTTTAAAATGTATTTCTTTGTTTTTCTGATATAAATTACAAGCTCTTTTTCAACTTAAAGGGGAATGAAACCTTTGGAACAAGTAGGCTTGTGTCGAAACAGAAAAATCAAAGAATAAGAACAAAGAAAATTTGAGAAAAATCAGACAAATAATGAGAAAGTTATGAACATTTGGATATTGCAATCACTAATGCTATGGAGATCCTCCATTGGCAATGCGACAAGGATTCGTGATGTCACATGTGAAAAACTTTCCCTTTGATGGACTATAAAATACCCTCAAAATGTCTCTTTCTGCTTTTTCTTATTGTGATACAAACTCTTTATCCATGGTGTATTCTTTAAAAATCTGCATTACATGCCCTCCTCTAGAAATGATCTACTGATAGATGTGATAAAAGAGGCAATTTAAGTGAAATATATACTGATGTATTTGGGGAGAGTTGTTCACAAGTGACATCACACATCTTTGTCGCATTGCCAATTTAAGGATCTCCATAGCATTGCAATATTCAAATGCTCATAACTTTCTCATTATTTGTCCAAACTTTTTTTTTCTCAAACTTTTGTTGATCTGTTTCTTTGATTTTTCTGTTTTCACACAAGCTATCTTGTTCCAAAGGTTTCATTCTCCTTTAAGTATTGTAACCTCACTAAATAAAGAAGGAGAGAAAGGGGAGACCTCATTCAAACATACCGAATCATTACACAAATGGACAAATCAAACCCGGACAATTATTTCCAGAGAGTAGAGTGTGCCAGAACAAGAGGACACTCTCTTAAATTTACCAAGCAACGATCTAGACTGGATATTAGGAAACACTTGTCAATCAATAGAATAAACTCCCACAGTCCACAATTTAGGCACCAACACTCCTGCAATTTAAGACACAATTATCAAAATTGGGTTTTTAAATGGGCTCTAAGAGCCTCCTTAACCCTGCCACACTCATCTGTACACCCTCGTCGTGAAGACAGTGAGATGTGGCCCCCAAGGTAACTTCAAGGTAACTAATTTTGTATACATGTATGTATGGGGTTGCTTTTTTACGCATAAAAATTATTCCTTTTGTATGACCAAATAAAAATACAAGTGTGCTTTTTTTCTAATGTATTTGATTGTTTCACCAATTTCTTATGTATTCTATCGTTTCAACAATTTGTTATACTATGTAGCTTTTGATTTTAGAGACAATGGACATTTGATTTACATTTTTTAGGAGGGATGAGCAGCTGAGTGAAAAATATGTATGTAGCAAGAACTAGCATTGTATGCAATTTATTTCAAGTATCAAGAAGGATAAAAATTAAGCTCCAAACAAACACTAAAAACAAGAGAAACAAAAGTGACACAAACAAAAAGTTGTTCCAATCTCATCCCCATTTTCAAGTTTAAATCACAACCCCCACCTGCACCCCTAATGAAAAAAAAAGAAAAGTAAATAAAAAAAAAAATAGTAGAATTAATGAAAAAAACCCATAAATTCAGGACTTAGACCCAGATCTGGAAATGAAATATTCTTTCCTCTGAGTTTTCATGTATTTTTTTACAAGAGTGAAAAAAATTACAACAAAAAATAAACAACATATAGTTCATGCATTTTAATTTTAAAAAATCAGCATTTAAGATATTCTTCTTTCAAAAGCAAATCCAGTCTCCAAATAATGAAAAATGACTCAAAAAAATTGAAAAAATAAACAATACAAAAACTTAAGAAAGAAAAACTAAAAATATATTTAAAAAAAGAAGTAAAAAAAAATAGATAAACATAGTTTTTGCATTTTAATTAAAAAGTCAACATTTATGATATTCCCCTTTCAAAAGCAAATCCAGTCTCAAAATAATGAAACATGATTGAAAAGTTTACGAATATATTTTTTTTCTCCAAAAAAAAGAAACACTATAGATTTTGCATTTTAATTTAAAAGTGTCCAATCTGTTTACTGTAATATACTTTGGTGGAACGTTAAAGGAAACCAAAACCCAAGAAGAGAAGCAATCATATTGGAAAGAGTAAAATGAGAGGAACAATTTAAAAAAAGTTTCATCAAAATCGGTTATGAAATAAGCAAGTTATGGACGATTAAAAAGTTTTGTTGTACTTACTATGTGGATCCTCAAATTGGCAAACGTGCTTCAAAATGGCTGATTTTGTGGACAACTCTCCATTTGTTTTGTACACATATTTTCAGATTTTCCCCTTTATTTTACATATTTCACATCTCCTCCTGACCTTGACATATATGGTGTGGATTATATTTTCCCATGACATATGTTGTGCTCAGAAGGAGGCAAGATGCAATTTGAAAGATGAGGAAAATCTGAAAATTTGTGTACAAAACAAATGGAGAGTTGTCCACAAAATCAGCCATTTTGAAGCATGTTTGCCAATTTGAGGATGTCCTTAGAAAGTACAACAAGAGTTTTCAAATTCCGATAACTTGCTTATTTCTGAACCGATTTTGATGAACGTTTTTTAAATTGTTCCTCTCATTTTACTCTTTCCAATATGATTACTTCTCTTCTTGGGTTTAGGTTTCCTTTAATTGACAAACGAAACGGTAGCACTTGCGGGCCTTTGTTCACGGTACATAGAATTTTCTCTATTTTTGTTTAGTTTGTCATCGCTTTGAGTAATTTTTCCCCTCCTAACAAGATACTTTTATGTTTGTGGAGGAGTTGTAGACCAAAGCAGGGGCCACAAAACTGGGGGGGGGGGTGGCTTCAGCCCCCATTTTGCAGCCCCATACTGCTGCATTTAGTCATTGGCTTCATAAGGCTATGATACTTTCTGTTGAGATTTCATAATCATGGAGGGCACTAACACAAATGCTGTTGAATTTTTCCTTTACAGATTGCAATTCCTAATAATATCAAGCTTCGATGTGTTTCATGGAACCAGGAGCATGGTTATATAGCATGCGGTGGGGAGAATGGATTACTCAAAGTTCTTAAACTGGATTCCGGAGCTGGTATGTTTAATTTACCATAATACGAAACAAGGATTAGCGGTGATGCAGGGTTAGACCCTAATTGACATTTCAATCAACTTTGAATGTCGATTTAAGGTTGTTGTTTTTTTTACAATAAAAAAGAGATTTCATTCTTAATCTTGTTTTGTAACATATTATTCACAATGTTTGTCAAATCCATGAATCAGTCATTCATATGTACTGATTTAGAATCATATTGAGGGATTTTTAACTTGAGGATGTAACATATGGAGTATGAAATAATGATAACCAACACATTGAATGGTGTATTCTTTTTTTATTCATTGTCTTTTAATGGGGGTGTGCTTTGCAACATAGTACAGTAATATGTGGTTCAGTTTAAAAAGGATTTTAAAGATGAATTCTATAGGCAAAGAGTGCTCTGTATGTCACTGTATACTAATTCAAATTAATATGATATGTTTGAGCTGTGAATTATTGAATGTTACATTTACCGCTGCAAGATGTCTACTAAAGTGATAATCTAATAAACTTGTGGAATCCATAAAGTGCTACTATTATCATCATTACATGAACGATGATGTTTTCATTTTATGTTTTTGTTGCAATTTTAGGAAAAGATGCAAAGCAGAGAGGTCTTGCTGCACCAAGTAACCTTTCTATGAATCAAACACTAGAAGGACATTCTGGTAAGCATTGCTTTCCCCCTGGTCCATGTTTTACAGAACTGTTTGTAAGTTAGTAACAACTTTATTATAAACAACTTTGCGTACAATCGTTTTTGTTTTATGAAACTCTTTTACCAATATCAGTTGAAGATGAAATCTGATCTTTGTGAATTCAATTCTTGTCTCACCTGCACAGCAGAGCAAGACTATAAGCACCGCTTTTTCGTTGTTAAGATTGAAATCTTAACCAAGTTAAAGTTTTTGAAATGTTATCATAACTTAGAGAACCTAGTTCTTGAAACTTAGACATATTGGTAGTTAAGTATTACTTAACATCCTGTCTTGTGTTTCAAGTCACATGATCAAGGTCAAAGGTCATTTAGGGTCATTGAGCTTAGACCATATTGGGGGAATCAATATTGAAATCTTAACCAAGGTCAAGTTTTTGATTTGTCATCATAACTTAGAAAGTATATGGACCTAGTTCATTAAACTTAAGGGTAATAGTGTATCACTGGAGAGTCTTTGTGAGGTACAGGTCACATGACTAAGGTCAAAGGTCACTTACATTTTAGGGTCAACAAACTTTGACCTTGATGGGTTTTTTGTGGAATTGTCATCATAACTTTAAAATTTTATAAGTCTAGTTCATTAAACATAGATATACATGTAAGAGCAATTGAGTATCCCTGAACATCCTGTGTGTGTTTCTGGTCACATGACCAAGGTCAAAGGTCATTTAGTATCAATTAACTTTGATAATGTTGGGGATATTTGTGGAATTTTAATCATAACTTAAAACTTTATGTATCTAGTTCATGAGCCTTGTACGTAAGAGTAACCATGTACCGGTACTGTATCCCTGAATATCTTGTGTGCATTTCAGGTCACATGACCAAGATCATAGGTCATTTAAGGTCAATGAACTTTGCTGTGTTGGTGGTATTTGTTGAATTGGCATCATAACTTAGAAAGTTTATGGATGTACACATGTAGACATAAGGGTAATCAAGTATCTTTTGCACATGTCTTAGTTCACATGAATGTTGTCAAAGGTCATGTTGGGTCAATGGACATGGTATTTTATCATCATGTGAGTGTTTTCTTTTGTGAATAAGTATTCAATAGCTGTTTTCAAATTCAGCACTGTTGATATATTGAATCACATAATGCAGGTGAGACTGCCAGAGACATTCCACTTGTTTTATTATTTTGCCCAAATTTGAATTCATTTGATTTGATTCTACAATGTAAATATCTACAGAAATTTCCACTATCATGATGCTCTGAGGAAAGCAGAATAACTTACAGAAGATACCATAAACACAGTTGTTATCATTCCTCAATATAGGGCAAAAATAATTATGTGGATACGTCATGCTCCCAAGGGAATCTCGTAATCAATACTGTGTCTTGCTATATGAAATAAACGATAATTGATTATAGCCATAAGCACACATACACATGCATTTGTCTGTCAAAGCTACATGTACTGTTTAATATTTCTTTAAAGTCAAATGCAATATTTTATATCATCATCTATATAGATTGTTCAAGTGATGCTGTAAAAATGCATATTTTGGTCTGCATCAGTTGCCTGTGCAGTATCAGAGCGTATCCCTAACAGGGACCGAAATCTGACTAATATCCCATAGACTCCTGTACAAAATTTGCTATTGAATATGAGAGCTTATATTAAAAGTCGCATGTCAATGAACAAAATTTATCCTATGAAGTAATAATGGCATAATGTGATACTAAGTGATGTATGACTTGTTTAATCAAATTGCTCCCTTCTATTTTTCTTTTGGGGGGGGGATGGGATAGATGATAAAATAATACTGGATGGCTTTATATCATGAAATACCAGAAACATCCCACATGTTATTACAATAATCTACTTATTTGCGATTTGTGGAATATTTTCAACAACTCGTGGAATATTTCTGGTATTCCATTCTGAGACATTGGATGTATTATAAATGTGGCACTAAATGTTGATTTATTTCTTTTTTTTTCTGCTTTGTAGGTGCTGTGCAAGTTGTTACATGGAACTCTCAGTATCAGAAACTGACTTCAAGTGACGAGTATGGCCTCATCATTGTATGGATGTTCTATAAGGGTAAAGTATTCTCATCATTGTATAGTACTGATAAAAATGTGATATTGAAATTACTTTCTAATGTGCTTAAAAAGACAATGTATCCACTTAATAGAGAACAAACATTTTCACTTCTTCACATTTATGTTTGATTGTTTATTTCTTAGAAATGATTCTCCTTTTGCAAATTTTAAACAATTGAATATGTATGAATATATAATTAATAAAAAAAACAACTTGTTATTCCAAATCAACCTTATGCTTCTGGGTGAATGTCAGTAGATATACATAACTGTATTATCTTGATTTAAAATAATTTTTGTGAGGAGTAAGTATATTATCGAATTGAACTACTTTTGAATTTAGTTTATTTTAGTTCTTTCTTAGTTCTTAAGTACTTTTAAGAATTAAAGTTAAACTTTACCTTTATTTATATATTTGTGGTGGTAAATTTGTATATTTTTACTTGTACTTTTGTTTTTTGGGGTCATGAATTTGACATTAATTATATTATGGAAAGGAAAGATAAGGTTTTAGAGATGTCAAACATTTTGAAATTATGGAATAATAATAATAATAGCCAGTTTTTGTAAAGCGCTTTTCCCAAAATGGCTCAAAGTGCTTTACAGCATATTATTACCCCATTCGTTGGATTCATTTCAATCCCGCACGAAAAGTGCACAATTTCCACTCCCTGGGGAACATTCCTTGCATTCATCGCAGCCTCATTATGGCCCTGGCAAATTCAAACATACAATATCTTTCACATCCTACTGGGTACCTATTTAGCACCTGGGTTGAGAGTGGCAAAGTGTGGATTAACGCCTTGCCAAAGGACGCTAGACCGAGGTGGGATTCGAACACACGACCCTCTGTTTTCAAGGCGAGAGTCAGAGCCACTACACCATGGCTTTTCCATGTAGTTTGACCGTCTGATTGTTTGATTTTTTTTTCAGGTTGTTGGTTTGAGGAGATGATCAACAATAGAAACAAGTCTGTCGTTAGGAGCATGGCATGGACGTCAGATGGCCAGCGAATCTGTATCGTCTATGAAGACGGTATGCTATCATGGTTTATTGTCTCCATTCAAATAATAGTGATAATGTTTTTTGGATTTGATTTATTTATTTTCACATTCCAATAACAAAAATGTATACAAGTGTAATCATTTTTTCCTAGCATAACATAACAATAAGCAATTGACGTAATGAATAACATATGCATATAGGGACTATACATTCTAATAATCTAATTGAAATATATTTATACCTGATGAATTTCTATATTTTTTTATTATTTGAACAAATAGCAGAATTTTTTTATATGAATACATATATCGACATAATACATTTTGAAATGTGGGAGATCTACATCTTAAGCTTAGAGCTTGAAATTGATAAAGGGCTCGAAAGGAAAGGGGAAAGAAAATCAGACAAACAGTGCAATAGTGCAATGATAACATCAATTATGATGCACAATTATGAATTAACCATTCCAAAGAATGCTTGAGATACTGTGTATTTTTATAAAGAAAATTTATATGGCTAATGTTAAGTACAAGGTTGTTTGCCAACCACCCTCTTAAATTTTATTTTTTTGTTTAAAACTGAAGATGAAATACAGCAATTGTTCAATCACATGATAAATTCTAACAATATCCAATAAAATGACAAAGTGTTTGTATTTGTAGATAATTTCATGAAAAGTAGGTAATTGCTCAGTAATCAGTGCAGCTCAGTGTGAATGCATTTCTTGCTGAAGGAAATTAACATATGGGGTCTGTAACACAAAGCTTAGCAATCATCATAGAACATTGTCTACGATTGATTGCATTGACTACAATGTACAATCATCATGAAAATCAAGGGTATGATCAATCGCTAACCTTTTTGTTACAAGACTCTTGAGAAGGGTTCATGCAATGGAACAATGGTAAGTTTACTCTATCATGATGGCAATGAAAAAAAAGTTGAGTTTAAGTTGGTTGGAGGAAATAATAATTCATTCATTAAAGGAGAAAAACTAGTTAATGCATTTTGCACCTTTGATGTTGAATGTAGGTTTTTAATTTGGAATCTCCTCTCCTTGTCTTGAAGGTGCTGTGATCGTGGGGTCGGTGGATGGTAACCGGATCTGGGGTAAAGAACTCAAAGGAATGCAGCTATGTCAGGTGGAGTGGTCACCCGACTCCAAAACCATTCTCTTCGGAATGACAAATGGTGAACTACACATCTACGACAACCAAGGCAACTTTTGTGTGAGTATTTATGCTGAATTGCATCACGAAGGCAAGACTGCAAAAAGGTGTTCACTTGTTTTCTATTTTTCTACAGATGGTAAAGATTGCTCATTCAGTTGGTGAAAAAAGCCGGTTACTAGCTATGAAAAAAAAATCATGTGTGCAACATCTTGTTTTTATGGGATCGATTATTTCTGCTTAAAGGTATAAGATTTTTTTTAAAATGCTCTGGTAATGTCTGCATCAGTTCCATGAAATGGGAATGGAATCGGGGGTTTCGTGTGATAAACACAAATGTCTTGATTTGTTAACATTTTGTTCCTGCCATCAATGCAGTTAATTTGTACACTACAGTAGCTTGTGAAGGTTTGTCACACCATGCACTTAATTGCACAATACAGTGTAATTGTAAGTCTATAGCAAGTCATGAACTTAAGTGATAATCAGTTATATACATTGATTTTATTAAAAAATGCTCTATGATTTTGATTTATGTATCTTGTAAAATAGCCTTTTTTTATTCTTTTGTAGTCTAAATTGACAGCGTACTGTCTGACAAATGCTACTGGTGCCGTTCACATTGCTGGTGTTGATTGGTACGATGGGAAGTATGGTCTAGTGGAGCCAGGCTGTCCAACCTTGGCAATCTGTTATGATAACGGCAGAGCACAGATCATGCGGGATGAGACCGATGATAGTAAGTCAAATCTTTGCTTGTTATCTCTTGGCATTGGGCCTATTGATTTACAGGCCAAGTCCACCCCAACAACATTTCTTATTTGAACAGATAACAGAAAAAATTAAACAAGTATAACACTGAAAATTTCATCCAATATCAGAAAGTCATGGCATTTTCAATTTCACTTTCACAAAACAGGTATATGAACATACTGGGTTTTGTTTAGTAAAGACATTTTATAGTAACAAATGCACAATTCCTATAACAAATTTACCATCAGCCAGTCAGATAGAAGAATTTTGTATCTTCTAATTGTAATTGCAAACTTGTTATTGTAACATGTTATATGAAACAGGCCCCAGGTTAGTGAGTAAGGAAGCCGATGATATCACACACTCATATTTCATTATTTGAAGTATCATAGGTACTCAGTAGCCCTTAAAAAAATCTGAATGTGAAACACCCCAGGTAGTACTTAAATGGTCATTCTCATGATAGCCAATACATAAGACCGGTGTGTTGGCTCAACGGGAGGTCAGGGGTTCAAACCCCCGCCACGTCAGACCAAAAGACATTAAAGGATAAGAGTTGCTGCTACCCTGTTTGGCGTTCAAAGATTAAAGGGATAGAGCCTCGTCGATCTGGTGCTGCACAGCGGCTGCCGGGCCCACGATCTATTGGGCAAAGCAAATTTTCAGAGTATTTTATTTCATGTCTATTTCGAACAATAAAATATGGATTTTCATCTTCATCTTTTTCATATCCTCTGAATTTGTATTGCCACTGCAGTAATCACATAGCAATTTTGTGTGTAATAGCATTGGAGACGTATCAATAATGTACAAATCTGTCTGTATGTTATGACCTTGTTTACAGACCCTGTTCTGATAGATACTGGCATGTCGGTCGTCAAAGTGATGTGGAACTACAATGGGTCAGCTTTAGCCGTGGCCGGCACACAGAAGTCCCTGCAGCAAGATAAGGATGTCAATGTCGTTCAGTTCTATACCCCTTTCGGAGAGGTGAATTTTAGTTTTAATTTTGGCATTAAAGTTGTTTTTATGATGACTAATTTAGAATCCTATCCATGAGGACTTCATCGTGTGTTCTAAATTCTGATAAAAGCATAGTGTAATAGAAGAATACTTTTCTGTGTTTCATTTAAAAATAATGGTGGTGTAATTTTTTATTCATTTAGTTATTTTGTTAATTTATTAAATTATTTACTTTATGAAATTTCTCTTTGTGTTTATTTATTCATATATTTACTTTTTGTTTCTATATTTTGTTCATCTCTTTATTAATTTATTTACACATATATACTAATCATGTGATTGACTGTCTGAGTCTTGTAATGAATCCTTGAATTAATCAGTATTAGCATATTTCATGGCAAATCTATGTAATTTAGCATCTAATACTAAATAGAGGTCTTACCATAAATATTTAGTTATATGGTACAATACTTCATTAAATGAAGGAAAATATTCTTTTCGGTTAAAGTATAATTACAGTTTAAGGGATTCCGAATTATACAAAGCTAGAAAAATAGTGATAAATACGACCATCGATACAAAAACTAAAGAATTTCAGTTCAAAGTCCTGAACAACATTTTTTTTAAGTATAAGCTGTATTAAATGAAAATAAAAGATTCACCAGAGTGCTCTTTAGATCTAAGGACTATGAAACCTTAGAACATACACTATGGCATTGTAATTTTGTACAAATATTTTGGAACAAATTTAAAGCTATTAATGTTAGATTTTTATACACGAGACGAACAGACCATAATTGTTGGATATTTAGGAAAACAAGATGATACATTAAAAAATCATATCTTACGAAGAGGTGTATTTACACAAGATTAAATGGTAATAGTAAGCCAAGCATTGACTATTTTAAAAGAATGTTGTTTCCTTGTACACAGAAGAAATGCACATCGCTAAAAGGAAGGGAAAGTTGTATCTCCACCACAGAAAATTGAAATGTATTATGCCACTATTTACTTCTATTCACTGCTAAATAGATTGTGATTTTTTGGGTCTATAATCTTTTTTTCCTGTTACTTACCTTTTCTATCACAAAAGCAATAATTGTATGAAACATACCTGTACTTACTTTGTTTTATGCATTACTGTGTATAAACACAAAAAAGTATGAATGTATCCTTATTGATCTATATTTATATGTTTATTTTAAGTATCAGTAAAACACAATTTATATATAAAAAAGGAAAATATTGATGTGTAACATCACAGATACAATCAGTTCAATTTTAGCACTATAATGGTAAGTCTAAAGTAACCTGTGTACAAAAAATTGTAAGCAATTGTGAATATGAAGCATCTGTCTTTATCTTACATCCTACCCTTGTACTGTAGCATTTACGAACCTTGAAAGTGCCCGGTCAGGGGTTGTCTGCAATATCGTGGGAAGGCGGAGGATTACGTATAGCCCTGGCCGTTGACAGCTACATCTACTTTGCCAACATCCGTCCCGACTACAAGTGGGGCTACTGCGCCAGTACCGTGGTCTATTCTTTTACCAAGCCTGATCGAGTGGAGAACTGCGTGGTCTTCTGGGATACTCTCAACTCTGAAGTGAGCATATTTGTATAAAAGGGGAACTTGATGAGGGTCGTTAGAAATGTGATATTATTGTAGAAATGATGCGACATTGGATGATGCTGTTTTTAAGTTATGCACAATTGGTGACTTATTCATTGGTGATAATGAAATTCCCCTTAGCTCAAGTTGATTTTCTTTTTCTTCCCTTTTTCTTGTTTTTATTCAATATTAACAAGTATCTGAACGATGCCAAGTTTATGATTTGTCAAAATTAGATAGGGGTTATAGGAAATTCACTACCACTGTATTGAAATCGGGAAGAATGGAAGGTGTGTCTGATTTAGCACAAGAACATTTGAAGATCTGTCTTGTCATGTTCAGTTGTATTTAGCCAGAAATTTCTTTTGCAAGGGTTTTTAAAAGAATTGAATGTAAGGTCATAAAAATTCTTTTTGAGAAATCGATATGAGATTGATTTTCAGAAGTCAAATTCTGAAGAGTTCATTATCATAAAAAAATCAATTTTAAGCTTGAAACAATAATAATAATATCAATGTTTATCATCAATCTAGTATCCTGTATTCTGTTTTGCTTTGTCCAGAGATATGTGAAGTATGTGAGGAATCTGTTATCAGTGACGGCGTATGGAGACCACTGTGTGCTGGCTACAAGGGCAGACGAAACAATGGGGCAAGTGGTGAGTTAATTTCATTAGAACATTATTTTACTCTGCATGGCATGGTTATTTTAGCTGCATGTATAACTTCGCTATTAATAGTATTGTAGATGTGATTGCTGCAGTGAAAGATTGAATCGAGGGGAACATTGGTTTCAATTTGATTTTGATGGAAATTGTGAAAAAATATCCACTCAGCTTTTTTCTGTTCCTAGAAATCATGTATAGTTTTCAAGTAAGTTTCGAGTGTCAGTATGTTTTGTTCTTTGCATTGCATCTGAATTATTGAGACATGCAAAGCTGTATGTTAAATGATATAAAAAAAGAAGTTTTGTCATTTAGTTTTCATTCTCTCTATTTTCATGCTTAAAGATATATCCCATTGAAATTTAGACTTAAGGCTTTGAATACCCTGTAGGCGAGGGTTTGGATTGTACAAAATTAAAATCAATGGTTCTATAATATGAAAAATATGTGTTCATATTTATGATAAGTAAAAGCCTGTCATTGTAAGTCACCAAATGTCTTTTCATGAATCACTCGTTCCCATGGCGACAGGATCCTTCTGACCCAATTCAGGTAACTAAGTGTGGTGTGTTCTATGGTCTATTTGTGTGTGTGTGTTTGCAGTGATTTTCCTTAAATTTAAGTGAAATTATATGTCAAAAGAGATTGAAGTTGAAATTGTTTGTGTTAAAAGATTTCAAACCAGCATAAACCCCTTTTCCAGTACACGTTTTATTTCAATTTTATGTCAATTTTCTATCAAGTTTGTTAAACCTGAACTACCCTTCAATTCTTGTTTAACAAACATGTCCAGAGGCACTCTAACACAGTTAGAAAAAAACAGATTACTACTTCGTTCAGAGTTTCACAGAAAAAAGGGGAATATAATTACTATTAAAGAGTAAAGTGTATAGATCTATTTATTTTTTTTTAAATTATATCTGAAAATGCATATTACCTTAACCAAGCATGGTGTCTATCTACATGTATATGAATGTAAAAGAATCATCTGTTTCTGAGATATTTTTGTTAAAATGTGAATTGCAAATAAAACTCATTAAAAAAAAACATGTCCAGGGGCCCTTTTTAATTACAGCAACATGTATTTTAACTTTGCCATTATGGCAGCTATCATGAATAATAAAAATCTGCTTTTATAACGCTTAATACATCGGAACGCCATGTCTAAGCACTTTACAGATATATTATTACCCCGGTCATTCCTGCACACTCCCTGGGGAGCTTTCCATTGTAAACTTGATTTCGATTGGCTGCTGGGCCGTGTTACCACCATACATGTAGTTGCCATAAAGGCAAAGTTACAATAGTTGCAACTCTTTGTGAAACAGGCCGTAGATCTTTGAGGCCCAAGCTATTTTAACTGAGATTTACTTCAGCGCACTGCTCTAATGGTTTTGACAAACCCATGTTATTTTCATTTTGTGTTTTCATAGACGAGACCCATCTCATAGCCAAGGGGGGGGGGCAGAATCCTCCCCCCTCTGCTATGAGATGGGTCCAAATAACCCAGCTCTTTTAGGGTTAAAAGTTCTACCTCGGTCTAAGGTATACACGCACATGGAATATGTTCCATGAATGTTAAAGCACTTGTGCAGTGTGTTATTTGCATTTTTTTTTTACAAAAAGTAGGATGATTTTTGTACTTTCTCCTAGTTGAAGCCACTTTTGTGAATTTGGGTCGATCTTTGTTTCATCACTTTATTTTGGAAAAAAAAACAATGCTAGTTTAGTTGCTTTATTCATTATTGAATAATGAGTGTCCTGTATAATATGCTTGATGGTGGTTATCCCATTGTTGGTTCATCCAGATATATCAATAATAATGATACAGTTCTTAATGGACACGTAACACCTAAGGGTCTCAATGTGCAGAGTAAAGCGGGATATGTGGTTAAAATTGTAGACTGAAATTTGATTATTGAAGTTATCCAGGTGCCATTCTATAAATCTTTTCCTAAGTTTTGCACAACAGGTGATCCCTGCCTCAAATTTTCTCTTCTTTGACATGATGTGTGAGCATTTCCTATCAATGTAATCAAACTTTGAAAAATAATTTTTCCATTCTGAAGCCTTAGTGATGAAGGGGAATTTTAAGTTTTGTTTAGAATGAGTTTTGTATATTTTTTTTTCTTAATGATTCATACCAAATCAATTACTGATATATTATGTCTGTTACGTAATGAAAATTGTATTGTGTATGAATGTTATGAATGCAGAAGAAAAAAATAAATCAAATCAAGTTAATGTGTTACATCTCACGTTTTGATCAGTGTCGATGGGAGGATCTCCATAGCATAAGTGATCTCAACATTTTCTTTTTTCATTTCATTTATTTATTCCAAATTTTCATTAAAAAGCATACAAGATACAAATCAAAGAATACACTATATACAAATAAAGATACAAAAATGGAAATACATTTAACAAGAGAATAAATGAGAATATGAGGGAGCCAGCATAGGCCAATGGCCTTTCTAAAGCTGGGCTCCCGAGACCTTAATATAATTATCATCTGTTCAATTAATATCATATATTTGTGAATATTTGATTTTGTTTGGTTTTGTACAATTAAACTGGTTTCAAGGCTTTCGTTCCATTTATATTTGAAACTTTGATTCACCCACCACAATATAGAGTAACATTTATCTTCTGTTTCAGTATGTGCTTGTGCTGTGTAACTGCATTGGAACTCCACTGGAATCCAAGTATATTGATATAGGTGAGTCACATGATTTTACCAAGCCTGCTTTCACAGCCAATACTAGCCATTCTACAGCAATTTTCTTGCAGTCATTCAATTTTACAATATTCACTGATTTTTAATTACTAATGTTATAGGCTAGTAGAAATTATTTCATAATATCTTAGAAAAACATGTTGACGTGCTTATAAAGATGAACAATACTAACATTTTTACCTCGGTACCTTATCATTTTATACATTTATGTTAAAAGATCAGATTAAAACAGAAAGATTGATATATTTTCCATTCTGTACATTTTTCTTTTATCGGATTTATTGTGATTCAAATTTTAGGCCCTGAAAAATGTGAATTCTGTGTTCTGTTGTCTTTATCACAATCCTGTATTCATTATCATATCTTGTCTGTCACTGCTTCATTATTTCTGCTATTTGTTGTTGTTTATCTTTATTCTTAAGAGCCCCACATGGAACACTACCAAGTTTCTGATACATGCCACCTTGTATATATAGATTTATATCAGGAAAAAAAATTATGATAAGAACTTGGGACTCTAGGATAGGGTTTCAAGTTTACATATGCTATATAATTCTTCTTTTTTTTCCTGTTCCCAGAGCCATCATTCGTTGCTGTGACCAAGACCCATGTAATAGCTGCCTCCAAGGAAGCCATCTACATCTGGCAATTTAAAACTCCTAAGAAGATAACAGCAATGGAGGTGAACACAGCTATGGGACGTAAGAAGGATTCAAGAGAGAGGGTCTATCACATCGATGATACTCCTTCAGGAGCCGGTGACGGTGTCCTGGACTTCAGCAAGGCATTCGCTGTAAGTAGAACCCATTGGTTTTACTAGTCAACCCTAGGTTAACTGAGACCATACTTATATGGAGTGTTACTCATCTTTGAATATCCTGCTGCAAAAAATAATTGAGTCGTTGCATGGAAAGAATAGGAAAGTGCAAAAATATAATGAGTTAATTGGTACATAATGATTGTCACGAATATGGAGCAAATATTATGAAGCCAGCATTCCATAGAAGTTTGTTCTAGGGTTAGATCAAGGTTTAAATATCAGAATGCCATACATTGACCTGTATTCTGTAGGAAAGTTTAATTGAGGCCATGGTCTAACTCTGTGCTAAAAGTATGAGAAGTCAAAAATGTCAATATTTTTTGGGGGATTTTGTGTTCCGGATATTTCTTGTGTTCTCGCCTCGTGCTATGTGGTGACCAACTATTTGAGTCATTATTCCAAAACAGTTATGATTGACTGGAGTGTCAAATGAGATTGTGAATTTAACCTGTATTAATAAAGATTTTTGTCACAATTGGCTATCCATAGTCAAATCACTACTTTATGACAGATATTATATTAAACCTGAGTTCAGAATACAGGCCACTATTGTTTTTACATGCTGACAGATGAACATTATTAAAGATCAATGGAAGTATACCACAACTCTACTTATATTTATTTTGGCCTATGTATTAATGCAGGAAACAGCATTTTACATGTCTGAACTTGTGTTTCAATAGTGATCTTTGTGGATCTGTTTACTAAATTATATCATGTTATTGCTGAAAATCTTTTGAAACCTGAATAGTAACCCTCAAAACTTCAGTATTTTGAAGTGTAAAATAAGATTGATTTTCAAAATGAATTTCAAAGTGCAGACTATTCAGAATGAAAAGTCTTGATGACCATTGTCTTTGACAGGATGAGTTTTTCAAAACACATTATTTGCTTTATTTTGACAGCCCACCAGGGATCCAATCTGCTGCGTAGCTGCTTCTGACAAGGTGTTGATCGTTGGCCGTGAATCTGGAACCTTGCATCGCTACTCACTCCCACACGTAGCCCTGGTCAACAAGCATGTAGTCAACTGTAGACCTCATGCCTTGTCCTTGAACTGTACTTCAAGGTAGAGAAGAGACTTCTTCCTTTCTTTATTATTTTGCAAACAGGTTTTATCATAATGAAATTGAAAATCCATATATGTTTTATTGTTCGAAATAGACATGAAATGAAATTCTCAGAAAATTTGCTTTGCCCAATAGATTGTGGGTCCGGCACCCACTGTGCAGTGCCAGATCGACAAGGCTCTAATCCCTTTAATCGTTTAACACCAAACAGGGTAGCAGCAACTCCCATCTTTTAACGTCTTTGGCCTGACACGGCCGGGGTTTGAACCTCTGAACTGTTAGTAATGTTTTTATTAATCAATCACTGTTATTCATATAAATATGAATAACAGTGATGAAATTAAATCAACAGTAATAAAATTAATAGTGATGGAATTTATTAATCACTACTTATATTGATCTATCATTGTTCTTACAATTTAGGATTGACATGAAAATAATGAATAGCTTTCTCATTAATCCACCTGATACAATTCATTGAGGGGTTTGTAGGTGGACCTCGTGAAAATGGTTCCCCTTACACTTGCCTGAGTAACCATAGCAAATTTTTGTGTCACCTGCATAGCAGAGTGAGACTATAGGTGCCGCTTTTCCGACGGCGACGTTGGCGGTGTCAACACCAAATCTTAACCGGAGGTTAAGTTTTGAAATGACAGCATAACTTTGAAAGTATATGGACCTAGTTCATGAAACTTGGCCAAGTATTACTGAACATATTGCCTGAGTTTCAGGTCACATGACCAAGGTCAAAGGTTTTTGTGAATAATTTTATAATAGTTTTCAAAGTCAGTGCTGCTACTATAATGAATCGCATGATGAAGGTGAGACTGCCCAAGGTGAGACTGCCCGAGGCGCTCCACTTGCGTTAGTTTGATGAGGTAGAATGAAATTTAGAACTCAAAATCTGTTCTCATATTTACATTTGCATATTCCAACTCGATAAAGTGAATGAAGGTAAAGTGCACTATAAAGTGAATACACTCCCAATATCTTATCTGGCTTATGGAACAGGTCCCTGTGCGCTTGTGCTTAGACAAGCAGTGTTGACAAAAGTTGTCCTTATTATGAACAAGTACTGTAGGTTAACAACATACTTGACACTACTTGCTTGGATTCAATTCTCACATAGCATGATATGCAGTGATATACAGTATTAATCCTATCTAGGCCGGGGGGGGGGGCCTCGGAGGCCCCCCCCTCAACGAATCGCACGATATTTTCGCCGTGCGAAATTTTTTGACCGCGCTGCTCGCTGACTTTTTACTTTCAAGTCTTGCGCAACTTTTGAGACCAATTTTGCGTCACCCGGGTACATGGTTCCGAAATTATGCAACATTATGTAAGTGCATGTCAGACCGAAAATTGCTCAAAAACGTGATTTCGTGTACAAAGTCAATGCAAATTGTGTTTTCAACCAAAATTCATAAATGTATGATTATTTTTAGTTTTGCTAGTCTAAATGTATTCATTTTATGCTTTTTATGATCACAGAAGAGTCCCCAACAAATTTCATTGAAAAAACAATGAAAAACAAAAGGTAAAAAAAAAACAAAGAAATACATAAGAAATTGCAAAAAACAATATAATACATAAGAAAATGATTTGATATCACAATTTTTTTCATGTACACTTGCTAAGGACACCACAAAGAGTTTCTATACCCAAAATTAGTACATTTGGAGCTTTATTTAGGGAGTTAGAGGAAAAAGTATGATTTCGCATACTAATTACGCATAAATTAGCATAATCACTTAATAGCAATTCGCATGAAATAAATTACTATACAATCTTGTAGATTATGTCCCAGGCAACCCGCGTGCCAATTTTCGGCGCGATCGCGCGGTCGACGGCCGAGATCTTGGGGGGGCCTGGGAGGCCCCCCCCCCCCCGGCCATAGGAACTCCCAAAATACCCCGGCCTAGATAGGGTTAAATACTTAGATACTAGATATAATAATGGTCTCTAAGAGTATCAAAACATGTAATATGTTACATGATAATGATTCTCTATTATTTACTCTGCAGCCTCTAGATTAAACATCTTCCATTTTCTTAATCTGACTTATTTACATGCAGTCGTTTGGCAATCATTGACATCGCTGGGATCTTGACATTCTTTGACCTCGACACCAAGTGGGTCAACCCTGAAGGTCAAGAGGTTATAGGTCAGCCGTTGCAGTTTGAAAGGAAAGATGTGTGGGATATGAGATGGGCCGAGGATAATGCTGAACTCATTGCTATGATGGAAAAGACCAGGATGTACATCTTTAGAAACTTGGACCCCGAGGTAATAATTTGAGATTGAAAGTGTTATTGGAAAAATTTCTTTAAGTTTAGATGTCAGTGATGTTGCGTGAGGGGGGGTTAACGTCTTAGATTGACTCGATTAACGATTGCTACGTCACTAGGTCAAATTGGGTCACTTCGGTCATCGCTGAAGAAAGCAGCAATTAGCAGCCAAAAATTTCGAGGTAATTCTTCTGATTTTTGTTTGTGTTGTGATCAAAAGGTTAAATTTTACTTCTCTTCAACCAATAGAGAGGAACTTTCATGATCGGCTAAGATCAGGAGAGTTCTGTTGTATAGATGCATTTTTATTTGATTTTTGGGGTGTCTGTGATGTAGCAGGAGGAGGTGGTAGGCTGAGATTAAGAGTGGTTTATTGAATGATCGTCTGTTCTTTGGTGTTTTTTTTGTTCAGGAACCCATTGTTAGTTCAGGCTACATCTGTCTGTTTGAAGACCTTCAGATTAAGAGTGTTTTATTGGATGAAGTGATGAAGGATCCTGAACATCCTGGAAAGGAATGCATGGTAGAGCTAGATATCAAGGTGGGTCAAAATAAATGAGAATACATAAATTCAATTCAAGTTAATTCATTTATTTCCAATGCATGCTAAAAACATTTCATACATACAAATAAACAAGGTAAAGCAAATATCTTTGGTGGGAGGATCTTAAAATGGCGGTCTCCTGTATTCATTAAGTATTATTGTAAGTATTATTATGTATAAGTTCTGATTATGCTCACATTATTTTCTATATTCATTATGTATTATGACTATATTATTCATTTTATGGATTATGTTGTATGTTGCATGTAATTATGTTACATTGATATTGTATTATTTGAATGCAAAAGTAAAAGTAAACACACAAACAAAAAAAATCATACAGACATTTTAACTACACAGGAATGATTTTGAATTTGGTGTTGTTGGAAGGTCATTTACGAGATGAATGCCCCATTTCAAAAAGGCTTATTATAGTAACAAATGCACAATTTTTGTAACAAATTTACCATCGGCCAATCAAACTGAATGGTTTCAGTAGCTTTAAACTGTTGCCAATTTGTTATTGCAACGGGTCCACAGCACAGGACCAAACTTTAATAAGGCTTGACACTGGGATGAATCTCACTCGATGTTCAGCTATCAACGTGATCTGGGGCCTGTTGCAGAAAGAGTTGCAATCAATCGCAACTCTAAAAATCAACTTGATTTTCAACCAATCAACAGCATGCATTTGGGACTTGCGATTAATTTTTTGGCTTGCGTTTAACTCTTTCTGCGGGCCCCTGGATTATTTTTTTTTAATCAGATTTTGTTTTCTAGTTAGTAATGGCAATATATATCGTGCTTCCAACATCACCCATTGTTGGATAAATTAATAAATTTGTTGAAAATGATTGCCATGGAGCATGTGTCATCGGAAACGTGACGCAGTTTACACGTTGAATACTGAATTCTGTTGGATAAATTAATAGATTTGTTGAAAATGATTGCCATGGAGCATGTATCATCAGAAACATGACGCAGTTAACACGTTGAATACTGAATTCTGTTGGATAAATTTATAAATTTGTTGAAAATGATTGCCATGGAGCATGTGTCATCGGAAACGTGACGCAGTTTACACGTTGAATACTGAATTCTGTCGTTCCCATAGACTTAGTACAGGTATCCCCAGGTTCCCATTGGCAAGGGGTTAACATTTCATGTTCTGGTTTGTAATTTTATCAGAGTTTGAGAGATACGTGTGATCTGTTAGAAAAGGTTGGCATCGAAGATGCTGCTCAATTCATTGAAGACAACCCTCATCCAAGATTATGGTATGTATGAATATTTACGTGATTACCTCACTTTTCAAGAGCTAATGTATTATAATCTTTCTGTAGTTCCTTGAAATTTGTCCACAAAAAACAATAGATTCATATAAAACTTCAAGCTGCAGTTATGGTATGATTGGGTAATTTTTTGTATTGTTTTTGTCACGTAAAACGACTGCTTTCATCATTTTTTCAGTCACAACTAAATATTCTTTAACCAAGTGACATGTGAGCAAAGTCAGATCTTTAATCTTTAATGTTCTTCCGCATGAGTTTATCCCTTGAAAGGCTTGTGTCCTGTATAAAGCTGCCGGGCTAAAACTATGGTACTAATATGCGAAGTCCTTTGGAAGTGCATAGAGACGTACAGAGAAAGTGATGTGCGCTATACCATAACGACGTACTCTTATAAAAAATACAGAATTTACTGAGGATTTCTACATTTTGTAACTCCCTCGCACCAATATATTACAAAAAGTTATGATAGATTTGGTGTAAACCCAAAAGGTGATTGCTTGTCATTGGTGTAGTTAAGATATGATAAGTTGAGATTAATTGTAATTTGAGTTTGAGTTGAACCTATTCCAATTCTTTGTAAGACTTGACCCTGTATTGAAAGAAGTCTTTAAATTCCGGGTGGTGTGAATTATGCTCCTTAAATTCTCTTCATACAGCTACCTGATATTAAGAGGAATATTTGATTGATTTTTGTTTTGTTTTGTTTTTAGGCGTCTGTTGGCAGAGAAGGCCATGGAAACCCTTGATCTGAAGGTCGCAGAGCAAGCGTTTGTCCGCTGCCGAGACTTCCAAGGGATCGAGTTTGTGAAGCGCCTTGGGAACCTACAGAGTGAGACGATGAGAAGCGCAGAAGTAGCAGCCTACTTCAAGAGATTTGAGGAAGCGGAAAGAATGTATAGAGATATGGATAGGAGGTAAACAAAAAAAAGTTACTGTATCAGGGAAGAAAAAAAATACTCAGAGACTCGGGGGAAATTTTCCCCCCAAATGAGCAACAGTAACAGAGCCCTGGTGGGTGTTTCATGAAAATTGTCAGCACTGACTTAATTGTCAGTGCTGATTTTTTTGGTGAAATCCTTGGTTTTGACTGACTGAGAGACACTGGTTACTATGGTAACTGTTGGAGAAAGACAACTTTTCAGTGCTGACAACTTTCATGAAACAGTCCCCTGGAAAACTAATAAAGAGCTCCTGAACTTCCTATAGGGCCTAATATAAGCTGTAATACAGTGTAGCATAATTGGGCTCGTGAGCTCAAGAGTAGCCGCGGGAAAATAATAATATTTTCCCTGTACTATATTAATAGGTCCACTTTTTTGTGAATTAAATCAAATGGTGAACTCATTAGTGCTGTAACATTAGTAGCAAGCGTCAATTTAAAGAGCATTCATTACTGAGTGCTTTGCTTTCTCGATAGGCATGCTGAATTAATTGTAATCAATACAAAAAATATTTATGACTCATGCTTTGAATCCACAGATTTAGAATAACCTTTGGGAATTTGAGCCATTGTCTTTTCTTTAAATGATGAAATAGGAGTTTCTCAAACGGGCTACTAATCATAAAAGAAATTATGCTTTAAAAAAAAAGGAAGAGAAAGATACATTGCATAGATATTTGCCTGAAACAAGATTGTGACATAACTTTGATTAAAACACTGTAACTAAAAACTGAACAATTTTGAGACACTTTATAAAAAGGTGTATTTTAGATTTATGGAAATGGTGCTAGCCATTGTTTGTCCTAATTCCTGGAGAGTGATCTTTCTGGGCAAAAGAAGGTTGACACTTCATTACTCTAAAATAAAGCTGTTTGTGAACTGTTATCATATTTGCTAAATTTTTAGTTACAAGGTTATCACAGCCCATTGTTGATATTAGCCGTGAAGCATCGTTCTGAGGACTTATTTATTTCCTCTTGTAGGGATCTAGCAGTGAACCTGCGTATGAAACTGGGTGACTGGTTCAGGGTAGTACAGCTCTTGAAATCAGGCGGAGGGGGTGATGACGTTCAGATGCAACAGGCTTGGAATGCTATCGGTGATTACTATGCAGATAGACAGAAGTGGGCTAATGCGGTCACATATTATCTTCAGGTATGTTCATTACTCTAGTAGTAGTGGTTACATATCATGGATGATTTCAAGTTCAGTGTTGACCTTTTGGTGTTGTTGTTAGGTCAATTATTACATGATTATAACACCAAACTTAAAATGAAGATGGTTCCGAAAAGTCACTCACTAGTTATTGAGATGTCAATAATGTGATCTGGAACAGGTTTCTTTGAATTGTATTAATTATCATTTTGCAGTATATAGTATTTGATTGCAGGATTTAAATATTTGTTTAAATTTCTTCCAGGGAAACAACCAAGAGAGATTAGCAGAGTGTTACTACATGCTAGAGGATTTTGGTGGACTTAACAAGCTTAGTGACGCTTTACCCGAAAACCATCTACTCTTACCGGTATGAATACAATGCTTCCTTGTCAAACATTTCAAGTGACGTAGCAAAGAAAAGCAGGGATGGAATTGAGGAGTGAAATCAAGAGAATTATCCTTCTGATCCCTACCTTTTCACAAAACCTGGGCCCCGTCTTACAAATATTTGTGATTGATAAGATCAACCATAAATATGCAAAGCCAGCAACATCAACACCTAAAGTGTACATTTGCTCGAAATATATTCCTGATGTGCTGGAAATTCATGCATTTATTGGTTTCTTGAAAATTCTGTGTGCTTCTAATTGTTTACAAAGAACATTGTGCAATACTAATGTAGAAAAAAAGTATGACATCAGTGGATTTTCATACAGTTGAGGTTCATTGGATCAATTGTTAATCTTTGTAAGATGGGCCCCTGTTATGATAACAAATTTGCAATAACAGTTTAAAACTACAGAAATCGTTCAATCTGATTGGCTGATAGAGCGCCGTGGCCCAGTGGATCAGTCTCCGGACTTTGAAACAGAGGGTTTTGGGTTCAAATCCCAGCCATGGCGTAATTTCCTTCAGCAAGGAATTCATCCACAGTTTGCTGCACTCGACCCAGGTGAGGTAAATGGGTACTGGCAGGAAGTAATTCCTCAAAAAGCTGTGTGCATCTGAATAGGTAGCCTAGCTTAGCTGGATAATAATAATAGCAGGGCCTGCTGGGACAACGGTTTTCAGAACAGGAGAAGCTACCCTGGGTAAATATACTGTTATTATAATTGTAAACTTGTTATAAAATTGTGCATTGTTATGGTAACACGTTTTATGAAACATGACAATGAATTAATTTGGGGTTAATCTAAAGACCATCCTTTTTTATGGTGTTGATTCCTTGTCAGATGAATGAATGATTGTATCACAAAGATAATAATCTGACTGTATTTAGTGCTAAATACATTGGAATGACTTTTTTAAAAGCTTTACAGATACATACATGTATCATCACTACCCTGGACTTTGGATTTTGGCTTGCCCATACAGAGGGCATGTGTTTTCTCCACTCCCTGGGGAGCATTCCATCAAAAGTTTTAAAACTGGATTGCTAGGCCTTCTGCAGTGGCCTTCACACAACATATCACACATGCTAAATAAGTTACAGTGACTAGCCTTATAGATGGCAGAAAATACTCTTGGGCCTTGTTTGTTTGTGGAGATATTGGTCGAGCGGGTATTTGAACTCGGGATCCAATGCTCTTACCACTATACCACACAACAGGTAATCTGAAGATTTTTCATTTTTCAAATTGTTGATTTCAGTAATAATGAAAGATTGTATAATAAATGATGGTAATCTGCTTGTATATTACCATGAAACTGGGGCCCGTCTTACAAAGAGTTACGATTGATCTGATCAATCATAACTCTTTGTAAGATGTGGCCCAGAGCTACCAATTAGCAGTATTTTATCCAATGTAGTAGGATTTTTAAGGGGAAATTGGCACTAAATAGGATTTTCCCCCTAGAAATAGGATTTTTGAAAATTGAAAGAATGATATTTCTGGTAATGTTTTTCAAAATTTTATTAAAAGAAAAATAAGATTTTAGGCTTGAAAATAGGAAGAATTTTTTTTCAATCAAAGGGATGGTCCGGGCTGAAAATATATCTAAATACAAAGAGTAGAATTTACTGAGCAATTTGAATTTTGAATAAACCTAATTTCATAGAATAAAATACAAAAGAACAAGTGGAGATGTGATACATCAGCCCACCTAATGAATATTCATGACGACTGTTTTCACAAAATATTGCTAAACTTTAAAATTCAATAACTTTGTTATTGATGTGGAAGAGGTTCATCGTGGTGAAGGATTGAGTAGAAGAAATAACCAGTTGTCTCACGATGTAGCAAACGTAGTAGGAAAGCGACGTTTCGTCTGCAAGCTGCTAGACTTCGTCAGGCAATGAGCAAAGACGCTGCTGCGCACGGGTTATATAGCGTCGGGAGCTATTGTCTGGCTCCACTCGGGCGTGAGCCGCGCTGTGATTGGCCGGAGCCGCTGGCCAATCAGGGTCCGCGCTGGTGCTTGGTGCCCGCTCGGGCGTGCACCGCGCGCTGTGATTGGCCGATGCAGCCGGCCAATCAGCGTCCGCGCTGGTGTCAGGCACCCGCTGGTGCGGGCGCCGCGCGCTGTGAACCGTGGATGCAGTATGCCGTCGGATGGTAGGTAACCATTCATCAGGGATCTCAATGCCGCTGTCCCTGTTGATACTTATTATACTTTGTTATTTGTTATCCGATTTTGATGAAATTTTCGGCATTTTGCTCAGTGAATTCTACTCTATTTATTGAGCTATACATACTTTCAGCCTGGACCATCCCTTTAAGGATAACCTCGTTGATGTCACCATCATCATCCTTAACACACATTGTTTTCTATCCACAGGAGATAGCCTCCATGTTCTTGACCGTGGGGATGTGCGCCGAGGCCGTCTCGGCTTTCCTCAAGTGCAATGAAATCAAGAAGGCGGTGGACTGCTGCGTGCATCTCAACCAATGGGACCAGGCAGTGGAGCTCGCCAAGACGCATCACATCCGAGAGATCGATAGTCTCCTCGCCAAGTACGCAGCTCATCTTCTGGAGAAGGAGAAGACGCTTCAGGCTATAGAGCTCTATCGCAAGGCTAATCATTACCTGGATGCTGCTAAGCTTATGTTTCAGGTAAGTCAATATCGTTTGTGTTAAAAGCCAAGTTCAAGTTCATTTGTAGAGATCTAATGTCAACAGGAAATGGTTGGATTATATGCCAGAATGCTTATCAAGAACAACAAAGTTTGTTTTAAATAATTCATGCTCACTTGAAATTGTATTCATTTCATTACATGTTTTCCCAGTGTAGCTAACACAGGAACAATATGTGGGACCACACTATAGATGGACAGGCATTTTTCAGTAATTTTTCTGGTCTTCATTTGCTCGTTTACTCTGTAATTGTTCATTTTTTTTGAGAAAAAAAACTGTTTGGCAGATATCATTTATTTATGTTTTTTATGATTCTGTGTAAGTTTTGTTCAATTTTGCTTTCTGTCATTACCATTACCGGAGGTTAGAATGAGAAGGGGTAGCTTCTTGATGAATTCATATAAAACAACCATGGTAACATTCATGCGAGACATTTGACACTCCATACTTATAACCTGGCAGGGTTTTTTTTTTGTAAAATAATTGAACACAATTATCAAGTTCTTTTCACCACTCAGATTCCTTGTGGGTAGCTTTCAACATTTGATATGTACAGAAATCATACTCTTATATGCAGGTTCTCAATGGTTCTCTTGACATCATTATGGAATCATTGTGATGTCATGACGTTTGTCTTCACTACCTCGATCTATTTTGAAACTCAATATGATGTTTTCCATTATATATTCCCATCGGTTCCTTTCTTATCTTAGAAAGTTGAGATTTCAATGAAAGCAGACAGTTGTGTGATAATAATGATAATAATACCCACATGCTTCTATAGCACATATCATTGCCAAATGCTTCCCTATGCGCTTAATTGGATATTATTACCCTGGCTCTAGCCCCGCGGCCTTTTACAGCACGGTAGCATTTCAGGGAATAAATTCCTGCCAGGTACCCATGTACCTCACCTGGGTCAAGTGCAGCACAATGTGGATAAATTTCTTGCAAAAGGAAATTACACCACGGCTGGGATTCGAACCCACGACCCTCTATTTCAAAGTTCGAAGCCTTATTCACTGGGCCACAATGCTCCACATAGTTATAAGTTCAGGCCTAAAGTAATTGTTACGATACTGCAACAAATAACAATCACGATGTAATTTAAATTTTCCCTTTTTTTTATTACAGGAAATAATTATACATAAATAAAACAAATAATGATCTTACATAAATCTCTTGAAGTGTCCGATGTAAAATCCTGAAGTGATGATGCTATATCCAAGTATTAATCCAAATGATAAAAATCCCAGTTGACTGGCGAAAATTCACAATGATGGCGATGATGAAACTGATGTTGAAGTCCGATGAATAATAAGAGTCACTGCAACGAGTTGAAATGTCCGTGAAGACGATGTTGATGATGATTAACAGTCAATTTCAGCAATCCATGGGTTGAAGCGTGTTCATTGAACAGGTTGATGATGTTGATGATCTCGATGAGAACTGATAATTTCTCAAAATAACTGCAAACAGTTCATTGATGCATAAACTGCTCTGATCTGATCTGGTGAAGTGATCTCATATGATGTGATGTGATCTCCTGCTCTCATATGATGTGATGGTGTGATCTAATATGATGTGATGATCATCTTGAAAAATCTGCAGCTTTATACTAATTACAAGTGTTCTAGATCATTCTCAAATTTCGACTAATCTACAAGCTTCTAGAATTGTCTTCCAAAGAACTTTCTCCTTTCAGGAGCAGTCAAAATCCAGAACACTCTTGAATGACCTCATTGAAATCAACAGTGTAAACAAAATACCTAAGCCTATTCATTTCCACTACCAATACAATTCTATTGTTTGGCTTTTCCTTATTCAACAATAAAACTCCTTGGCCTTTAAATAGGCAAGGCCTGCATAATAAAAAGACATTCTTGAATGTTCTTTACAATTCTTGGCTAACCTTAAAGGGAAATAACTAATAGATGAATGTAATTGCTTTTAAAATTCTTTTACAATTATTCTTATATGTAACACCTCCCCCACCGGAGAAAAGAAAGCTTTACCGTAGTAAAGGTTTCTTTATGATTACTTTTTCTTTTAACTGTTCAAAGTCATCTTGATAAATCATTTACAGTTATCGTGTACAAAGATATAGTACTTAACGAACATGTTAAAATAAATGAACATCAAAGATGTTTTCTTCAAATGACACACTTGGTCAAAATCATGAATAATTTCACTTTTTATACTCTTGATAGAGCATCAGCAATTACATTATTCTTTCCCTTTATGTGTACAATTTTCAAAGGGAATGGTTGGAGCATTAGGCTCCATCTGTACAGTCTTTGATTCTTTGTTTTGAATTTCTCCAAAAACACAAGAGGATTGTGATCTGTATAGACTGTAATCTCTCCATTGGTTAGATACACCTCAAACTGCTGAAGGGCTAGTACGAGACTCAGGGCCTCTTTTTCAATAGTTGAGTATTTCTTTTGAAACCGATTGAGTTTCTTAGAGAAGTAGCACACTGGTTTTTCGATGCCTTCTTCATCTTCTTGGAGCAATACTGCTCCTACTCCAACATCACATGCATCAATAGCTACTTTGAACGGCTTTGTGAAGTTTGGAGCTGCCAAAACAGGCTCATTCACCAAAATGGCCTTTAATTTCTCAAATGATCTTTGACATTCGTCAGACCAAACATACTTCACTTTTGCCTTCAGCAGGTTTGTCAGAGGACTAACCACAGTACTGTAATTTGGAACAAATTTCCTGTAGAAGCCACTCATACCTAAGAATCTGAGCAATTCTTTCTTAGTTGTGGGAATTGGGAAGTCTAAGATAGCTTGTATCTTGGCTTCTCTTGGTAGCACTTGCCCTTGACCAACCACATGACCAAGATACGTGACCTTTGCCTTGGCAAATTCACTTTTCATCAGATTCACTACTAGATTGGCTTTGTCCAGCCTGTCAAACAGTGCTCGCAAATGATTCAGATGATCATTCCAAGTATCACTGTATACTAGGATGTCGTCAATGTATACGACACAATTGTCAAGTCCGGCAATCACTTGATTTGTCAACCTTTGGAAGGTTGCTGGTGCATTTTTCATTCCAAAAGGCATGACTTTGCATTGAAACAAGCCTTCAGGTGTGACAAAGGCTGATATCTCTTTGGCTCGGTCAGTCAGTGGCACTTGCCAATATCCTTTAAGCAAGTCTATCTTTGTGATATAGGCAGAATTTCCAACCTTATCAATACAATCTTCTAACCTAGGAATTGGATACGAGTCAGTCTTAGTTACTGCATTTACCTTCCGGTAATCAATGCAAAATCTCTGAGAGCCGTCTGGCTTTGGAACCATTACAATGGGAGAACTCCAACTACTCTGACTCGGTTCGATTATGTCATTATCTAACATAAACTGTATTTCATTATTCACCATTTCCAACTTGCTTGGATTGAGCCTATAAGGATTCTGTTTGATAGGTCTTACATCACCTACGTCTACATCATGTACAGTTAAAGGTGTACGACCTGGTTTGTCTTTACATACATTCTCATATTCTCTTAACAGGCCAGATATATCATTTCTCTGATCTTCAGGCAGGTGTTTTAATGCCTCATCCATATTTCCTAACATCTCTGAGTTAGATAACTTTACACCACATGGTTCGTTCTTAGATACATCTGTATAAGACAATTCATTATCTGTCTTTCCATAGCATTCTTCTTCATGAACATCTACATGTTTTTCTTCTTCTTTGACCTGTGTTGTACCTATTGGCTGACTAGCCTCTCGCTCAAAGTATTCTTTCAACATGTTTACATGACAAACTCTTTGAGACTTTCTTCGATCAGGGGTACTGATCACATAGTTGACATCATTCAATTTCTTTTTCACCATGTAGGGACCACTAAACCTAGCTTTCAAGGGCTCACCTTGCAAAGGCAACAACACTAACACTTTGTCTCCAGGCTTGAAACTTCGCTCTTTTGCATTTTTGTCAGCATGAGCTTTCATTTTTCCCTGCGACTCTTTCAAGTGTTCCTTAGCCACATCACAAGCTTTTGAGAGCCTTTCTCTAAACTTTGACACATAGTCTAGAAGGTTTACATCATCATCCTGAACCATAAACCTCTCTTTGATAAGCTTTAGAGGACCATTAACGTCATGACCATAGACCAATTCAAATGGACTGAAACCTGTGGACTCATTCGGGGAATCCCTGGTTGCAAACAGTAGGAATGAGATCCCTTTATCCCAGTCATCGGGATAGTCTTCACAATAAGCCCTAATCATGGTCTTCAAAGTCTGATGATAGCGTTCTAACGCTCCTTGGGACTGTGGGTGATAAGCAGAGGATTTGATCTGCTTTATTCCCAACTCCTTCATAACTTGCTGAAATATTCCTGACATGAAATTTGACCCTTGATCAGATTGAATTTCCTTCGGCAGACCGTACCTAGTGAAAAACTGCACTAACGCCTGCACCACTGTCTTTGCAGTGATACTCCTCAAAGGTATCGCCTCTGGAAACCGTGTAGACAAGTCCATAATGGTCAGGAGAAATCTGTGACCCGACCTCGTTCTGGGTAAGGGTCCGACACAATCAACAAGAACCCTAGTAAAAGGTTCATCAAATGCAGGAATGGGTATCAATGGAGCAGGCTTGATAGAAGGCTGTGCCTTACCAATAATCTGACATGTGTGACATGTCTTACAGAAATGCACAACATCTTTGTGCATCTTAGGCCAATAGAAATGCCTCATAATTCTATCTTCTGTCTTCCGAATACCGACATGACCTGCCATAGGTAACTCATGAGCCATTTTCAGAATATCTGTGCGGTAACAAGGAGGAACTACAACCTGGTGAATTATACACCAATCTTCATCAGCTGGTCTCCGGGGAGGTCTCCATTTCCTCATCAAAATGTCATCTTTGACATAAAAGCACTCAGGAACCTTATCAGCCTCAGAACATGCTTTCTGTGACAAGCTTTTTAATTCTGGGTCTGCCTGTTGTGCCTGTACAAGGGAGGATTTACTAAACAAACTATCATTGTTAGCAACAGAGCCTTCAACACTATCCCCATTCAAATCCTTGAAAAAGGTTTCAGCTAACCAGACATCAGTACTCTCCTCTACATCAGCAGATTCCGCATCATCCTTTTCAGCTCTACGAGTCTGAGACCTAGTAACAACACAATCCGGGAAAATCCCTGGAAAATCTTCCTGCAACAATTCAGTTTCAGCTACCTCAACGGGCTTCTCCGAAACCACTGGAGATGCAACAACTTTATCTCCAGCTAAGTCGTTACCTAACAAGAAATCAACACCTTCCATGGGTAATTCTGGAACGACACCAACAGTCACAGGACCACTAACTAGGTCACACTTTAAGTCGACCTTATGCAAAGGAACCGACATGAAATTTGGGCCAATACCTTGAACTAAGACGTTGGCATTCTCTGAACTCTCCGGAGGAAGAGCCGAATCACCTGGCACCATCAGGGACTGTGCAGCCCCTGTATCCCTAAGGATCACCACTGACCTACCAGCAGCACCAGTCGAACAAGGGGATACTTCACCATCATGCAAAAAACTTCTAAAAGTTTCATCAACCTGTTTGACTTTATCAGCAAATACCAGAGAAACACTCTCAACATCTTGATTGGGCTCTGATGGAACAAACTCCATCGAGGGAACACTTGTTTGCTTGACAAAACCCATGTCTTTCTTAGTTTTGGTTGGCATTCCAACCAATTTCCAACATGATTCTTTCAAATGTCCCGATTTATGACAATGAGTACAAATTTTGGAACTACGACTCTCAGACCGTTTGGTTGATTCTGTGCCCCCACTAGCCTGATTCTTATTAGCGTCTTTGTCCTTGCTTGCATATTTTCCCTCACTAGGTTTATTGTGGGATTCAAATGACCCTTTACCTTTCTTTTTCCAATAATTCTTGAAAGGAGGCCTATCTCCACTACCCTTATGTGTGACCTCAAATTCATCAGCTACTATGGCTGCTTTACTGACTTCAGTAACTCTATGGTCATCTAAGTGAGATTTAATGCCAAAAGGAAGACTCTTTTTGAATTCTTCTAGGAGGACAACTTCCCTAAGGTGAACAAAATCTTTGTCAACTTTCAGTGATCTGTACCACTTATCGAACATCATTTCTTGTTCCCTAGCAAATTCAACATACGTCTTGCCTGTTTGTCTTTGCATGTTCCTAAATTTATGTCTGTACGCTTCTGGTACCAACTCATATGCATTGAGAATTGTTTCTTTTACTGTAGCATAGTCACATGATTGCGTTTCAGAGAGCGAAGAATAGACTTTTGCAGCCTTTCCAACAAAAACACTTTGGAGGAGAAGAGTCCAGTATTCCTCGGGCCAATTCAGTCTCTTGGCCACTTTTTCAAATGACACAAAATATGTATCAACTCCTTCTTCATCAAATTTTGGCACAAGGCGAATGTTCTTCGCCACATCAAAGCCTTGGGGAGATTTATCTTTGGCAGAGTTAGTATTTGCATGGGCTAACTCCATTTCTTTCAACTTTAACTGGTACTCCAATCTCATTCTCTCCTTTTCAATGTTTATTTTCTCCATTTCAAGGTTTTCTTTGATTCTTTCCTTCTCAAGGTTTTCTTTAATTCTTTCCTTTTCCAATTCAATGTTTGCCAGTTGGATCTGAGCATCCTCTGACATATTGATAGAAGTTTCAGGCTCCTCTGTAAGCTTCATGTGACTAGCTAACAAGTCAATTATCTCTGCCTTCTTTAAACCTGGGGCTAGAGATACACCCAAATGATCACAAACTGTTATCAAATCATCCTTCTTCAGTGACTTCAAATGATCATATGACAATTCTGTCATTGCAAGAAATTCTTCAACATCAAATGTAGCCATAGTGAATATACACAAATACAACCAAGTAATAACACAGTACAGTATATTCTAGAACTTTCCAAAAATTTCCAGAATGTTTTCAATTCAAATTGAGATTTGTTTCAAACTGACTTTCGTCTCAAATTGGCTTTCGTTTCCTGAAAAGCTGGTTTTAGTTTCAAATTGGCTTATACAAATTTGGTTTTCGTTTTCCGGACAACTGGTTTTAATTTCAAATTGGCTTATACAAATTTGGTTTTCGTTTCCCGGACAAGCCCCCAAAATTATTTGTTACGATACTGCAACAAATAACAATCACGATGTAATTTAAATTTTCCCTTTTTTTTATTACAGGAAATAATTATACATAAATAAAACAAATAATGATCTTACATAAATCTCTTGAAGTGTCCGATGTAAAATCCCGAAGTGATGATGCTATATCCAAGTATTAATCCAAATGATAAAAATCCCAGTTGACTGGCGAAAATTCACAATGATGGCGATGATGAAACTGATGTTGAAGTCCGATGAATAATAAGAGTCACTGCAACGAGTTGAAATGTCCGTGAAGACGATGTTGATGATGATTAACAGTCAATTTCAGCAATCCATGGGTTGAAGCGTGTTCATTGAACAGGTTGATGATGTTGATGATCTCGATGAGAACTGATAATTTCTCAAAATAACTGCAAACAGTTCATTGATGCATAAACTGCTCTGATCTGATCTGGTGAAGTGATCTCATATGATGTGATGTGATCTCCTGCTCTCATATGATGTGATGGTGTGATCTAATATGATGTGATGATCATCTTGAAAAATCTGCAGCTTTATACTAATTACAAGTGTTCTAGATCATTCTCAAATTTCGACTAATCTACAAGCTTCTAGAATTGTCTTCCAAAGAACTTTCTCCTTTCAGGAGCAGTCAAAATCCAGAACACTCTTGAATGACCTCATTGAAATCAACAGTGTAAACAAAATACCTAAGCCTATTCATTTCCACTACCAATACAATTCTATTGTTTGGCTTTTCCTTATTCAACAATAAAACTCCTTGGCCTTTAAATAGGCAAGGCCTGCATAATAAAAAGACATTCTTGAATGTTCTTTACAATTCTTGGCTAACCTTAAAGGGAAATAACTAATAGATGAATGTAATTGCTTTTAAAATTCTTTTACAATTATTCTTATATGTAACATAATGTAGTTATGAGTATAGATATGAGATGGTTAAATGTATTCATTATAATTATGATTGATTGTGATTTTATGTAAACTTCAATTTGCAGACAGCTGAAACTGAAGGCAAAAAGAAATTAAAGCCTCTGAGGACAAAGAAGATCTATGTACTTGGTGCATTGCTGGTAAGATGATTATAATAACAATTATAATGATAATAATGATGATGATGATGAGAATGATAATAATAATGATAATAATAATTAATAATGATAATAATAATAATGATAATAATATTATTAATATTGATAATGATAATAAAAATAATGATAATTTGGTATCATATTATTACCCCAGCTGTAGCCAAATATGAACAGGAGTTTATAACAGAAGACATTGTGGTTGGTTACAAGAATTCAAGTCTGTATTTCATGAAAATTTGAACTGTAAAGGAAAATTATCAATCATTGAATGTACTTGATTTTAATTGTATATGTTTCGCTTATCTCATTGTTTTTGTTCACCTGAATGTAATGCACAGTTGAGTATATCCATATAGAAATTGTGCAATATTCATATACAATTATTATTCATTATTCAACAAAACTGTATACTGATTAAATTGATACAGAATACATTCACTTCAAATGAAATGGATAAATATGAATTTGAATGAAATTCGAATTAACCTGTATATAGCACTCATTTATTGAAATATGATTATGAAAACACATTTGTTTTAATGCCTGGGATATAAGTTCAATAGGGGCCTACTCAAGCTCACTAAAATGTGTTTGTGTAGCTCATTACCATAGTCTACATGTTGAATTTGTGGCAGTTTTAAGGTGATTGCGAAAGTGAATGAGATTGCACCTGTGTCATTGAGAGGATTGGCCATGTACAAAGATGTAAAAAAAAGTAACTAATTAAATAGTTAAACTAATCAAAAAAAAAAAAACCCCTCATATATACACACCTTTACATACAGGTCTCACTGTAATGTATATGAATAAATCCTCATTTTGTGGAGGTTATTTTCTCATTTTTCATAACTTTAGCAGCCCCCAGTAAAAAGAGCTGAATCATGATTGAATTCACTCCCTTTTGTCCTTTAATTCTGTAATAATGGATGATTTTTAAGCAGTAGCTTAAGATGATTATTACATCCACAGCATCATTCCTCTTTGGGACAAAATCCCATTCTGTTGGAACAATGTCCAGAAGTCATTATTAACAGTGATTATGCCTTTTCTTCCTATTAAAAAGTATGCTAAGGTAGCTACAAGTTTCACAATGCCAAAATCACAGATAATCCTGACTAATCCTGAAATAATGCCTTCCTCTTAGCATAAGCCTTAATCTTTGTTTAATCTCAAATCTAAGTCTAATCCTCTATCTTACCCCATCTTTGCCACCCCCCCCCCCTCATGGCTAATGTCTCTTTGCCTCATTGTTGATTTCCTTGTAATTTAAATTTTTTTTATCATGAACTGTTATTTTCAATTTTGTTTTAAGATTGAGAACTACCATGAGCAAATGAAGGTACAATCTAAACTCAAGACAAAGAGTAAGAAAACAGAGGTAGGTACCTTTTTCTCTTAGAACATGATTTAAAGAAAACTGATCTTATACTTGTGTATTCATAGTAAATCATAATCCAGACTTTGAAATGAATATCACTTCAGTACATACATATTGAATGACGTGACAGTTTAATTTTTAGCTCATCTGGCCTTACTCAATTAAGCACCTTTATCATATTTAGGTATGTTACGCAACAATATTTCATACAATTCTCCACGGTGGTAACTCTGCCGTTATGGCAACTATTTTGGAAATTTTGATCGTGAATATCTGCTGAGCCCTATTACCATGGTACAGTCGTTGTATGTAAATCTGGTTATACGTGTAAGCCTGAATAGGCAAACCTTTCAGTATATGATAAATGAATTGATATGATACTGAATAAATGGGTACTTTCGTTTTTCATTTTCAGGCAAGTTCTGCTCTAGCTGGTCTACTAGAGGAGGAAGCTCTGGCTACGTCAGACACTAAGCTGATAGACAATGCATGGCGAGGTGCCGAAGCATACCATTTCTTGTTACTTGCACAAAGACAACTCTACCAAGGTGAGACATAATTCTGTTTCTGCATATAATAATAATGATAATAATAGCTGTATTTATAAAGTGCTTTTTTCCTGAGGATACAAAGCACTGCTATTATTACATGTACCCCAACTTTAGTTCGAGCTACCATCACTGGCGCACAGTGCATGCAAGGAATTAATCCTGCCGGGTAACCATTCACCTCACCTGGGTCAAGTGCACCACAGTGTGGATAATTTTCTTGCTGAAGGAAAACACGCCTTGGTTAGGATTCGAACCCACAACCCTCTGTTTGAAAGGCAAGAGTTGGAAGCACTAGACTACAACGCGCCCGCATAAAACTTTTCACCTCTCTGGCCTGAAAAGTGATCAAAAGAGTATTTTATTAACATTCATCATCTGACATTATTAGAAAGATTTGATAACTTTTTTGGGGGGTTTGATTTGCTGAGAAGTACCTATGTCTGTCTGTTACCATGGAAACTGTCAGGGATAAAACAGACTAAGTCAGATAAAACGTTTGACAGGTCCTTTCATGGAATGCTCCCCTGAATGCGATCAACAGGTTTACTAACTTTTTGCATACTTCATTATTAAAGGACAACTCAACCCAAACAAAAAGTTGATTGGATTGGAATTAAGAAAGAAAAATCCCACCAGCATAAAACTGAAAATTTCATCAAAATTGGATGTAAAATAAGAAAGTTATGACATTTAAAATTGTGCTTGATTTCACAAAACAGTTATATGCACATCCAGGTCAGTATGCAAATGAGGAGACTGATGATGTCATCTACTCACAATTTCTTTTGTATTTCATTATATGAAATATGAAATGTTCTCATTGTCAAGTGAAACAACAATTAATTCCTCCTTTAACATGTGGAATTAGCATTGTTTAATACCACATGGTTCAGTCAAGTTGGTCCTTACTGTAAAATGTGTAAAAAATGGAATATTAAATAAGTATAAAGAAAAAAGAAAAAGTAAGTGAGGGACATCACCAACTGTCTCATTTGTATGTCACTGATTTGTGCATATCACTCTTTTGTGAAAAATAAGCGAAACTTTAAAATGTCATAACTTTCTTATTTTACACCTGATTTTGATGAAATTTTCAGTGTTATGCTAATTTGATTTTACTCTATTTATTCACTTGAAAATTTTCTGGGGTAGACTTGACCTTCAAAATATAGATTAAAGCTTTTTTAACACTTCAAAACTTGCAAGAGAAACTTTTCTGACAGTTCAACATGTAACGTACATATACTGTATGCAACCTGATTCCAAATATTGTAGCTTGTTCATAAAAAAAGGTCAGTGCAGTATGTGTCAATTTGGCCTCCAGGAAAGTAAAATATGTAATCTTGATAAGGTTACCATCCTGATGTATCATTTATATTATGTCAAAATGTATAAAGGCAGGAGCAAATAACAGGTCATTGTTAAGGTACCAGACAGAAAGATGGATAACAGAATTTTATTCATGTTACTTGTGTTTATTTCCTGTGTAGGATACGTTGATGCTAGTATGAAGACGGCTCTGCATCTCCGAGAGTATGATGATATTTTGGACCCTGTGGATATCTTCTCGATCTTGGCTCTGGCTTCTTGTGCCAACAGAGCATTTGGGACCTGCTCCAAGGCTCTCTCCAAGCTGGAGACTTTGGAGGGACTCACGGCTGAGCAGCGGCAGCAGTTTGAAGACCTGTCTTTACAGATCTTTACAAAGTGAGTAGGTTGAGAGTGAGCTTGGTGATGATGATGGGGAGGAGGATGAGGAGAATATAATGATGAAGGTTGTGACGGGATAAGTATGCCTATGGTGAGGAGGATTAGGATGATGATGATGATTAGGATGATGATGATGATGGGGATGGTGGTGATGATGATGATGATGATGATTAAGATCGTGATGATGATGGTAATAAAGTGGTCAAGTAAACATATACTTTGGTGGTCGTGGATGACAAAGATTACAATTGCTAAGTGTTTCTATTATAAGAAATAATCTGATTTGGGGGAAAGGAAATGTGTTATTATAACCCTATTCCTATTTCTGTCAAAAAATTGTATATGGTATTAGATAGGAAATTCAAGGGTGTTCATATTTCTGGAAATTTCTTTTTAATTGTTCTTTATTTCTTGGCTGTCAAGTATGTTGTATTATTTTTTGAATGAATATTGTAATAGTGTTATATTTCACTAAATTCTATGGGCTTTTTTGTGTGTGGGTCATTAGTATTTTTATGAAGACTAAAGATTCTGATTAATACTGATCATAGAATTATACATTCTTTTTTATCTTAATTTCTTTTGTCAGGCATTCTCCCAAAGATGCTCGTAGTAACAAGGTTGAGTGCCCCAACTGTGATACTGTTATTCCTGATTCGTAAGTATCATTAATTTCCTTTACTTCAAATTCACATTACCCCAGAGAATATTAGGTTATTTATCTTCCACTAACTTCATGGCAACTGCCATTGTTTTACACTTTGCAATCAGCATGTTTGAAATAAATGTAGTTATAACTTGTGTAGTAATAAGTATGAAAAAATAGCTTTTAATTATGATTATACAATTTTGTAATATGATATATTATGATTTGCAATGTATTCTTATAATAATAGTAATAGTAATAATAATGAATGTGACTTTATATAAAGCACCAATTCCACTCTGCAAAGTGTTCAAGTTGCATTTAGTAAGAGGAAGTGAATAGATTTTTTTTTGAAGTACTTGGCACCGGACTACTGAGACTTCAATCAATCTGAAACCTCTCTTCTCTCGACCTCTTTAAGAAACATCTCAAAACACACTTATATAACTATAAACCTTAACTTGTCTTATGCCATCAACAGCGCTTTGCATCCTCTGGAAAAAGCGCTATATGAATCCAATTATTATTATTAATTACTTTGCCCTTCAAGTGCATTTTCTTTCTTCTTAGAAATTTGACTCTTCCCTTTCTCCTCCCCCCCCCCACCTTCAGAATGGGAGTTTGTGTGCACTGCGACACCAAGTTCCCAACGTGCATTGTTACAGGGCGCCCTCTGTTGGACTATCAGTTCTGGATGTGCAGTACATGCAAGCACAGGGCATATGAGAACGACATCCGAACCATGGCTACGTGTCCTCTCTGTCACATTGAAATATGATCAACAGCATCATGTAACATAGAAGATACAAGAAATGTTATGAGGAGAGCAGTCTGCTTGATTTAATTCTTTCGACTTTTAGATTGAATTTAAGTTGGGTGTTGACTGGCCCTAGTTCTAGTCAGCCATGGTGTTTGCATATGTAGGTCACAAAAAAAACATTTTATATTTCTTATAGGGTTTAAAGACCAAGGCCTGTATTCTTAAGTTTGGTTTGAATTTAGCCATGGTCCAACTCTCTGCCAATATTGTGAGAAGCCAAAAATATCAAATTTTGTTTGAAGCCAAAAATATCAAATTTTGTTTACATCGGTTATCTTATGTTTACTTGGCTCTTTCCCCATGCTTTAAAGATGAAGAAACTATTTTAGTGATAATTTCCAGACAGTTATGAATGATTTGAGTGTCAAATAATTTTAAAAAAATTAACTTTTAAAAATTCATGTCGCAATTGGCTATCAAGTTTGAGGCCAAAGTTAAATCAAACTCAGTTTCAGAATATGGGCCACACATTCCCTAATGAACAGATCTATCTTTTTTCAAGCTGTAGATTAAGAAGTATCCTCTTTGTTACACTGTAAGTTAATTTATGTTGGACTCCATTACACAAAGATTTACGATGGACTACAAATTATGAAAGAACACTCCTGATTGGTCCCTGGTCATTGTTTTGAATAAAATGTGCATTCAATGATGACCTTGATTGGTCACTGTTAATTGATGGTTGACCTCAAACCCTATGGCCCGTATTCTGAAGTCAGGTTTAATTTAAACTGTGGTTTAAAGTTGTGGTTTAACTATGGGAAGCCAGTTGTGACATAATTCTGTAACAGTAGAGGTTGAATGTATCAGCTCATTTCAGTCTCAAATAATTCTTAATTGTCTGGGAAGGATGAATAAGATTGTAGTCTTCACCTTAAAGAATTAGGAAAGAGCACTGTAAGTATGAGCAGCATATGATGTAAACATAATTTTGACACATTTGGCTTCCCATAATTTTAAGGCAGAGTTAGACCATGGTCTAAGTTAAATTTGACTTCAGAATACGCGCCTATGTTACAGAGCTCTAATTTTCAGCTGTAATTCATATAGCGTTTGATGAATCAAATATAATACAAAATGTTGGTAAATATCATCTTTTTGGCAATTCCATGCAATAATCTTAAACCTTTCTATACATCCCACCCCATTTCCCTCCATTTTTGCTCCACTTAACGAACTGCACAAACCATAATAATTTACATATGTACTAGGAAACAGAGAGAAATCATATTTGGAGCGTCTCACCATACGGGGTCGGACGTGCATACTTCATATGGAAATACCCTATGAATTTTATATGAAAACATTTAATTTTCAGCTTGTAACACCCAGCTTGTACTGTGTGACTACCTTAGAATACCATTATTTTGACTAAACTTGTAAATGAGCTACATAATGACTGGCACATACCAGTCCTAGAATACTCAATAGTATATTCAATTATTCAAAGGCCAGAAAATAATGAATGATGATATAGGATTTGTATAGCGCACGTATCCACCTTGCTAGGTGCTCAAGGCACTCCTATATTACCCCGGCTGAGCTAGTCTACTGATGCTGGTGCACACAGCTTTTTGAGGAATTACTTCCTGCTGGTACCCATTTACCTCACCTGGATCGAGTGCAGCACAGTGTGGATAAATTTCTTGCTGAAGGAAAACATGACATGGCAAGGATTCAAATCCACGACCCCCTGTTTGAAAGGCGAGAGTCAGAACCACTAGACCACAACGCGCCCTTGATGTATTCTAAAATCAAGTATAATTTAGACCATGGTGCAAAAATCATGGGAAGCCAAACACATAAAATTTTATTTACATTTGATGCTTCTCATGCTGACTGTGCTCTTTCCAAATGTTTTAATGGTGTGAGATTGCTTATCCTTTTTTAGTAAATCACAGAGATTATGCATTATCCTTCAGATGTACTAATATATTTTCAAATGTCTAAGAGGGAATGAAATAATTGAATGTTCAGAAGTCTTTTTTCAGAGGAACCCTTATACTCATCTTTGTAAAATAATCTTAGTTCACTGATCTTTTCCTCCAAAAGATGGAATCACCTTTATAGACCATTTCGTAGTTACTTCATGGACAATTTTGGTCAAATGACCTTTCATTTCCTTCATTGTGATAGGCAGATTTCAAAGCAAGCTTTTCTGCAAGCATGCCCTACATAGCAGGATGAAGAAATTGAATAGACTAGGTGACTAGAATAGCACACCAATGAACACTCTTTGAAGGTATTTGTTGCATTTCTACTTTGAATGCATATTAAATATGCATTCAAAGTCGATATGATAGCACCTTGTACAATGTACTTAGCAAACTGTGAAATACCAGTCATCCGGGAACTCAATGTTGTTTGTGCATGTAAATGAAAGACGCAATTCAAAAGAATACATGAATAATCAAGACATCAAAGTTGATGCTTATCTCATTAGATTTTAAACCACCATGTCACTCTAGTACAAATGACCTTCCTCTGATCATGTGCAGAGTGGAATTACGAACTGGCTTATTGACCGAGAAGAAAATTCTTGCAATTATTGTTTAGTTTTTGTGAGCTGTTATTTATCATTGTGTAGGAGTGTGAATATATATTTTATCAGAGCTGTAAATCTGTCAATTTAAGATAATTGAAAATATAATTGTTTCATTCATTCATTGATTGTATATATATATTGTGTACAGCTGTCATATCACCTTGATAGATTAAATGTGTGAAATTTTCATCCAATTGTCTAAAGTCTCCTTTATTATACTTCTATTGTTTCTATTCTAGACAGTCTTCTGTTCTCCCTCCTATATCAATTATCTATGCACAACTTTCTTCCACGCATCTCTTAAAAACTGCCTTGATAACAAAACAGACATTGTCAAACAGTGTTTCTCATCTTTGTATGCCTTTCAGCATTATCTTTTATTTATAAATCACCGTCATGCCTTTGTAGTACCTTTATTAGAATACACTCTCTTCCTCTCTCTCTCCCTCTCTATCACTCTCACTCACTCTCACAAATACAAAGAAAAATATCAAATTTGTGTGTTAATACATTCATTAAAAACAAATACACATAATAGATGCATCCCACTGACAGTGAATAAAAAATACTCATAAATAATGATAATCGTAATGTGGAAGATTAAAGTAGGAATGCAAACAAATTTAATCTAAAATACGGAAACGCCCAATTGGCTATTCCTTTATGTACTGCTATATCAAAAAAGATGTTTATAAAAATCATGGCTCAACCGTGCTTTTCATAAAAGAATCATTCTACAATACTATATAATAACAGTTTGGGCTTCCCCTTTTGCGAAAGGGATTGCCTGTGTGTTTTTCCGTCAAATTAGACATCACAAGCAACATCATTTAAAGGGCAAAGATTTTTTCAACTTCACGAAGAAAACTCGAGCATTGTGGCTGTGCCTGTAATGCAAGCTGCGTTGGGGAAGTTACTCATTGAAACAGAGGTTCGAGCCTTGATCAAAGTCTTTCAGATGGTGAAGTTAAAGGTCGACGTAAATGACCGCAACTGGGGGGTATTCCACAAAGATTTAAGTATAACTTAGAGTCGCACTTAAAGGCCTATTTGCGTGCGTTATGAAAGGCATGACCGCAATGGTCATATCTTGCAAAGAGGACACACACTCCTGCGTATTGATCAACAAGATTGCATGTGTCATGTTCAAGTCAGCATTTCACTGCGATCCTAAGTCATACTTAAATCTTTGAAGCATCCCCCCCCCGGTTGGTAGACATCTGTTAAAACTTAGACATTTATCTTTTGTATGACTTCATTCATTCATCATACTTGAAAATAGAGGTGATCAACTCCACATATTTTCCTGTAATATATTTACAGGACTACAATACAACATTAATGCTTCTTTTTCTCCCAAATTCACAATGATCTCCTTGTTATTAATTATTATATCACTTCAATAAATGAATATCATACTGGAGGTAGCCAAGATATCAATTCACCCATGCAAACAGGCTAAAATTGCATGAATAATGGAGTTCCAGTGAGAACCCATGCTAATGCATGCTTGTTTACAAAGTTGGGGGAATATCTCAAAAAGATTAGTCTAATGAAGATCAAGGATATTTGTTGAGATTCACAATATTTGAAAAAAAATCACTTTACATCTTTTCATTTCAACTGCTCTCTAATTATGTAAACAATACTATAAGTTTTACTTATGATGTAGATAAAATACTAACCCAACATCCCTACACCACCATATTAACATATGAATATTATTAAAAATGAAGTAAAAATATTAAGTCTTTTATCTGCCAGTGTAAAACAAAACAAACATTTATTTCATGTCACCACAAATCTGTTGGCTTTGCAAGGTTTTCTAGTCAACAAGTTACAAAATAACCATGTTCCTTTCATTGCATCTTGGCAGAAAAAAAGTATTGAGATTGTTCAATATATTACGTCAGCAGTTGCAGCATTGTTATATTTATAGGAGATGAAACATTTCTACAATGATTATCTTTCCTGATGAATGAGGAATGGAAAGGAGCTAAATAAGAAGAAGTAGGAAGTTCAAAATAATTGAAACTTAATAGTTTCCTTATATATGTTCCACCCCAAACTTTTTGGTTTCGACATAGCAAATGAGGCAGGAAGTAAATAAAACAAAAGTCAGTTTGGGAGGCTTTAGAAGCTCACTATGTATGTGGTTCCCTCTTGACAAGAAGGGTGTGTTCTACGAGAGCAAAGACCGGGTGGGTGTCTCATAAAGCTGTTCGTAAGTTAAGAGCGACTTTAAGAACGACTGGTGATCCTTTCTTGTGGTAAATGGTATTGAATCGGCGATTGTTTAGCGCATATAAGAAAGGTTCATCGGTCGTTCTTAAAGTTGCTCTTAACTTAAGAAAAGCTTATGAAATGGCCCCCGGGTGGGTGTTTCAAAAAGCTGTTCGTAAAGTTACGCATGACTGGAACATGTTCTTGGGTCATAAATCATTCTACAGGGATATCAAATAGCATAAGAAAGGATCACCAGTCCTGCATAAAGTCATTCGTATCTTACAAACAACTTGGGTTTGTAAGATGCCTGGGTACAAACACCTGGGCTGTTATTCAGTTAGAACTTAGAAGTATTGATTTTGTAAGTATTTTACTTAGCATTTTCCTTGGTTAGGCAGAATGCTTGAACTTGTATTCACATCACATCTAAGTATTTTACTTCATGAAGCTGAAGTTAAGAATGTAAGACTGCGCATATCACATAACTGCATGCAAGCCAGGCTTAAGTCTCGTGGGCAGCTGACTTAGATTTAAGTAAAAATACTTAGTCAAAAATGCAATTGAATACCAAAGATGGTTACCGGTAAGTATTTTACTGAAGCAAAATACAGAGTAAAATATGTAAAATTCTGGTGTTAGTATTGAATTGAATACTGGCCCAGGGCCCTGTTGCATTCCAATCTTAACTTCATTGGAATCCTTGATTTCTATTGGCTGTTAAGCTCTGTTACCATAGTTACAACACATATTTTTTTAATGCAAACGATCCCAGGGCAGGAAGTTGGCTGAGCAATATCTAATTACAATCCCAACAACTGGACAACGACAAGATTAAAGTCTTTTGAAAGACTAGGGGCCCGTAACACAAAACTTAGCAATGATCGTAGAACAAATTTTCTACGATGGATTACATTGACTACAATGTACATCAATCACGAAAATCAAGCGTACGATTGATCGCTAACCTTTGTGTTACGGGGGCCCTGGGCCCTATAACACAAAGCATAGCACTCGATCATAGGACCGAGTTTCATGCTTGATTGCATGCATCATTATGTGCAAATCAAGCGTGCAAATACGCATTATGATCAATTGCCAAGTTTTTTGTGTAACTAGCCCCGGTATGTACTACAAGACAGATTCAGCAACACCTATTCCATCATTAAAATTAAATACAGGTGACATACTTATAATATCAAGTATACCATATTTTCATGAAACATCAAGCCTTTGCTGGTGATATATGCCTTTTTTTTCAATTACTGTATTGGACAAAATGAGTGCCATACAAGAAACTACCAATATTCATTCCTCTTACATGTATAACATGTATAATGTAATGTATACAAACATCTTACGAGTGCAATGAAACACACGAAAGGCACTATTGAAACAAGAGAGTTAAAGTTCTATTAGCAGAAATACAGGCAAATGATAACAACGAAGCGCTGGGAAAAATAATGAAAGGTTGCAATAAACTACTGTTTAACGTCCAAAAACACAAAAACATGATGAATGTCATGTCGATATATACACGTACACTGTACTTTGCAATGGTTTAAATTCATTGATTTACTGATGTGTCACAGCTTGCAATAATAATAATGGTGTTAATGTTTAAAGTGTAATGTTGGTGCTGGTGTAGGTGTATAAAGCTCAATTCAGACTGCCTACTCCAGCAACACCTAAACCAGGTTTAAGAATATGATCCTAATCACATCACTAAAAGCTCAACACCTAGTGAAACGCATCCCAGGACCAGCTTCATTTGAAGTTTGGTGCTGTGCTGACCTGACACTCAACTTAACACAAGCACCAAAAAGTTGACACAGAACTTGAAAATCACCCAATATGTGTAAAGACCCATACATTTACCAATGGTAGGCAGAAAAGAAAGGATTCCCCAAAGGCTTTTTCGTTCATCTTTATGAGAACACATGGGATGTTATAAGCTGCTGAAATATTGGCATGTCATTGGACAAGAGCAAATAAGTCAGTGAAAAAAATCATAAGAATTTTAGAATCACAATACATGATTAAAGGTGTATTACATAACAGCTCTTTCAATAAAGACTACAAACAATACCATCAAATTTTAAGTATTTCACCAAATATATTGTCAGGTTTATATCACAGGGAGTGGTGGGGGAAATGCATCCTGTAAGCACATATAATTTTAAAGTAGCACCATCTAGCTATCAAAAAACATAAATTAGGCAAAAGCATAAGGATGCAAACAGGAACTAAGAATACTAATAAACCTGTATAGTGAGTAAAGGATTTGAAATTAGTTTTTTGCCTGTATAGTAGTTAACTCTTTTTAATATTCCAGAATGAGTAAATGTAGTCTAGACCCAGTAGTATTTATCAAGAGAAGTTTAACAAAACACTGAAAAGCAATGGGTACATGAAAAACAATCAATTCCTCCTCACTGTAAGCACTGACTTTAAAAAGTTATATAATTACATTAAAGCATCCAGCAAAGTTGCTAGGTTAAATGCTGATTTTCCTTTCTTGAGAGGCCAATATTCTCAGTTTTTTTTTTTTCATCAATATGTTAGCTTATGTTTATTAAAGACTTTTAGCTTATTCCTCAATGTAAAGCCGACAACAATTTGACCCGAGAACAATTTGACTAAGTTGCCGGTTAATACAATTAATTATGAAAGAAAAAAATAATGTGAGAATAAATTGGTCTTGGGGGAAGACATACATCTCTACTACCCCTTATCAAACAATATGATTGCTTTTCTAACGTTTTCTAACCATGAAATTGAAAAGAGGAAAGAAATGTATTTGAGGAAACAAAAATAGATTTTCAAAAATTATTTTCCTCATAATGAGTGGTAGTTATCTTATGAGAATACAAATTTTCTGAAATTTAATTAGAGGAAAATAGAAAAATGTAAGGAATTACGTTAAGATGTTCATAACATTATGAACCATTACTTTTAATCGATTATATATATGTTAGTTTACAGAAAATGACACAACCGACCCTGTTATCCTTATATATACATGCTACTGTAGCTTTAAAAGGGGCAAACAGAAAATACAACCAGCTGAAGAAAGATGGAAGCAAGTCGATTTGTCTTTTCAAGGATGAAAGTTTGTCAGAATCTTTTAGACAAAAAAAGAAATTGGAACCAACTATTACACCACAGTCCAAATGAACAGACAAAGCATGGAGGTTATAAGAATATAATTACATGTATATTAATGGATATTCTACATTTTAATTTTAAAAAATGGACTTGAAAGGTCTGAAGGAATTATATAATCCAAACCATTCACATAAATATTCAAATCACCTAAATAAGCATGACTCAAGCATATCGCATCCATCCATCCATTCATAAATACACAAATGCACATTAACATAGTTTGTACTTGACTTTCTTTGGGTATCTAAACTTGCATGAAGGCATAGCATCTATTTATAGCACTAAAGAACAAATGACATTAAATGTGAACGCTCTGTAATGGTCCGTCTATGTTAGCACCTTGATAAAAACAAATGCACAATGAAACAATTCTACAAGATATTATACAAACAATGCATGATGACGGAGTGTAGCAAACAAAGAAACAAGCTCTGCTGAAATGGGGGGACAGGGTCCAACACATCTAACATTATTACACGCACTTGCATATCCATATCAGTAAGACAGTATAAGGTCCCTTTGTAAAATAGAGACAATCATGCCGATGAATTACTTTTGTGATGGGAACATATTCTCCTCCCTCCGTAGATGCATTTATTGTTACATTATCTTCTATGTACACAGCTGTTAAGTATGTGAAGTCTAAGTGATTTCCAATTAAATTAATATGGGGCACTTTGCTATCCTCCAACCGAAACTAAAACACTTAGTTTCGATTTAAAAAGCTACTGCAGAGAAATCCTGTTTCATTTCTTGATTTGATATTACACTAAAAAAAATTGAAATATCGATAAGAAATAGGATTAAAATATATTTTATTCAAATTTAATAATGAAATGTAATTTTGCACTGAACTTGCACGCATACCAACTATCAATGTTAATGTATAAGCTGATGCTTTTGCGGTGGTTTAATTTTATGCTAACTTCTATGTATGGCCACTGTCACCTTAAAAAAAATTGTGAAAACACCCACTTGGGAATATGTGTACAACTTGCGAAATGAAAAAAAAATACAATCCGAAACTATTTTAGCTCATACAGTTACAGTACTCGCTATTCAAACGTCATATCTTTTAACTATTACCCGATTACTTAATACTATTAGAAATGTAATCCCCCAAGATAGGTTCATCAAAAAAAACTAGCACATCAATTATGTGGAGCTCATCCCGCATCTCGCAAAGAAATTTAACACAATTTTTAATTTCAGCCCATTTGACACTGTAGTGAATTATATTGGCGACATAAATTGAGGAAATAGAATTGAAATTGATGAAGAAATGACAGATGGGAAGAATTTTTTGTGATTTATGAATAAATTTTGTATAAATAAGCATAAATAATTTTCTAGTCAAAGTTTCCAAATTCTGAGTAGAACCTTGGTGAACCTCATGTAGCTCTCAGATGGAACAAAAAAAAAATCAAAATTGGTCAACAAATCAATAAGAAGTATTTTTGTGAGTTTTGAAAAATATGCAGAAATAAGCCTATTTTTGGAGTTTCAAAATTCTGGGTATAAATTTTGTATCCCCACCTAGAGCATCATATAAAGCAAACAAACTTTAAATTGATCAACAAATGAAGGAGAAAAGATATTTTTTGTGATTTATGAATAAATTTTGCATAAATTAGCCCAATTTTCTAGTCAAAATTTCAAACTTCTGTGTGGAAGTTTGGTGGCCCACATGTAGCTCTACCAGATGGATGAAAAAAAATCAAAATCGGTCAACTAATAAAGAAGGAGCATTTATTGGTGATTATGAATAAATTTCGCGTAAATTAGCATAAGTAATTTTCTAGTCAAAATTTCAAAACTCTATAAAAGTTTGGTGAACCTCATGAAGCTCTACCTGATGGAAGAAAAAAAATCGAAATCGGTCAACAAATAAAGAAGAAGAAGCATTTTTTCGTGAATTTTGAAAAATAGGCGTATATTAGCATAACAATTTTTCTAGTCAAAATTTCAAAATTCTGTGTAAGAGTTTGGTGAACTTCTACGAGATGGAAGCAAAAAATTCAAAATAAAAAAGATTTTTTTGTGAATTTTGAAAAAATGTGCATAAATTAGCATATTTAACGAGTGTCAAAATTCCGTGTAAAAGTTTTTAATCCGCCACCTAGTGCTATAATATAAAGCAAACAGAATTGATATCGGACTTGAAAGCAATTTGATATTGTGGACGGACGACAGACAACGGATGCCATGCCGCGGCATAAGCTCATCGGAACCTTTGTGACGGATGAGCTAAAAACAGACAGATTGTACAAAATTAACAACAACAGAAAGCAACTGATATCAAAGGACAAGAAATTAACAAAATTGGAACAAAATTCTGTAAACACGAGTTGCTCTGAAATTATTCCTGAAACAAAAATTAATGAATAACTCAAGAGGTATTAATATTCTGTGACAGGCATGAACATAAATCATTAAAATCAATGTTTGTTTTTACTCACAAGAATGGTCAATCTATTAGATATATAACTAGATTTTTATACTCTTCACAAATATCAATATAAATAATTGGTTACAGACTGCATCATTTTAGACTCATTGTATAAAATATGAGAATAAATTTGAGTAGTGCCAGTGGCAGTTAAGTGTAAATATCGCTGTTTTAATAATACCTTTGCCATGCAAATGTACCTTAAATGCACGCACTCTGAGCATTATGTTATTGTATACTACAGAAAAAGAAAACCTTAAAATACTGAAGACCATATAAATCATGGACAAGCACTTAACTCTCTCTCTCTTGCTCCAACACACTCTTAATGTACACATGTTTCCAGTATGCCCCAACTAAAATCTAAATCTCTAATCTATTTCTTCTCTTATCTCAAGAAAAATATAGAAAATCTAGTCTCACTTTCATTCATATGTTCTGTCTTTTGTACAAAAAAAGCAAGACCTTCTTTTAAAATCTAACACACACAATATTTTCAATATTTTCATAATAATACCTCATGAATAATAGATTACATCTGGTTTTCAAAAAAATATCTCTGCTCGAAGGAGTTTATATCTGAACACTTTTCATAAAAACGATCTCATATTCGCAAATTGTCCAATGCTGATCAATACATAAACATATTTTGGCATGAAATATTACTGAAGTATAACTCTCATTCATGAAGGATTCTTAAATAAGAACGTATCCACAGAGTGAATTCCTAGTTACTGGTGCTTTTAAGATCCTGCGGACAGCCACAAGGCTCGGTAGTTGGAGGGAAGCAAACGAAACGCATGATCTTCTTGCGGGCTTCTTGGCTTCTTTGCTTTTGGGGCCTTCTGACTGGTCTTACAAAGCTTTGCGCTGCTGATGGACACTTCTGCTGAACATCTTGTACCAACATCCTAAAGATATCAGGATATTCTCTGCTGATGACCCCTTGGCCAAGGACAGGATCCTGTTTACCATGACATCAGCCAGCTTCCATCAGATGACTTGAACTGCACCAACATCTTGAACAAGACATTCCGCATTTCAATGCCAGGTTTCCTTGTAGGTTCTAACTGGTTTAATGACTTGCGTCACGAGAAGTAGAGGACATGGAAGAAATGAGGGCAGTGTGACCTTCCTTGGTCCCATTAGTAGACTTTAATGTAGTACTCTTTGATCACGCCATGATTTGGTGCAGAAACCACATGTCTGAAATCCAATGATGGGGGCACCGTACATCATCATTCTAGTACTCTCATCTACAAACATCTTGCTACACGTCGGTGGGGCAATTTCAAACAATTTTTCATCATTCATTCATTCTCACGTCCTTGGTTTGGGGTCCACGACCTCGATTTTGCGGTAACGTTTTCTCATGTTTGAGACGGGGTCTTTATAGAGGACCGGGTCGAGGCGCATCTGGGACCTGACCAACGGCATGGTCCCCATTGTGGTGGAGAAGAGATTGAGGCACTCCTGACGCTGCTGGAAGTGTTCCGCCGAGAGCCAGCGCGCCGCCAACGCCGAGGTGGACGACGTCAGCATGGTCTCGCGGTATTGTTTACGCTGTGTGACCTTGATGGGGGGTAGCTTGGTCACACTGGCTACCAAGAAGTTCATGAGAATATCGTCGCAGTTGTTGGTGCGATCCACGTGGACACGCAGCGGTGAAGGCAGTATATGGGTGAACAGATAATGATAGTACCTGCGGTGACAAAACACATGATATTGTTGTGTTAGTGTATTGTAAGCAAGATAACTTAACTCATACATAAGCAGCTGCATTATAGTAATGGATTAAAAGCAAGATAACAAACCTGAAAAGAAAATTGAAGAAAATGAACATTACAATAAGTACATGTACAATGACGTTCCATAAGTCAAATACTCTCCCTAGTGATATTTCTCAGACCAGACTATTCAAAACATGCGTTATTCACCTCTTGTATAAAGTCAAATAGATTTCTGTGTTCCACACAAGACTTGACCTTGAGCAGATATGTTTGGGGTAAATTAAAGGGGCATTAAGATAGCAGCCCCTGATAGTGAAATGCTGTTCCAATGGGTGTCATGGAAAAAGAAAGGGGGCTCAGAGAGAGGGCTACCTGTGGGGGGGGGGTTAATGAAAGGACACCTACCAATATAAAAAATACTGTTCCAGTTGGTGCCATGGAGGAGAGAGGGGTAAAGAAAGAGGGCATAACTTGATGGGGGGGATTGAAAAAGCACCTACCAATGATATAAAATGCTCCAGTGAGTGTCATGGAAAAAAGAAGGGGGGTGCGGAGAGAGGGCTACAAGGGGGGATGAAAGAGCACCCACCAATGAAAAAAATATTGCTCCAGTGGGTGTCATGGAGAAAGAGAGAGGGGGGGGGGGTATAAAGAAAGGGCCTAACTTGAGGAGGGTAATGAAAGAGCGCCTACAGGTGTACCAAAAATAAAATACTGCTCTAATGGGTGCCATGGAAAAAGAAGGGGGATACGGAGAGAGGCCTTAACTGTTGGGGGGATGAAAGAGCACCTCCAGTGGGTGTCAGGGAGAAAGAGAGAGGGAGAGGGGGGGGGGGTACAAAGAGAGGGTCTAACTTGAGGAGGGTAATGAAAGAGCACCTACCAAAAATAAAATACTGCTCTAGCGGGTGCCATGGAGAGAAAAGAAGGGGCAGGGGGTGAAAATGAGAGGGGGCCTATCGGATGGAGGGGGTATTGAGAAGGTGTACCTGTGATAAAATGCTGCTCCAGTGAGCACCATGGAGTACTCATTGGTCCACTTTGATGAGTAACCCCAACGACTTTTAGCTTGGTCCCAGTAATGGTTTCTGGCCGGGTAACCTACTATTCTGCTCGGGAACGTCTGCCACACTGAGAAGGCAAAATCAACCTGGAAGACACAGAAAATAATAGAGTTTCAAGATAAATGCCAGTTGTGGTAACAATTCTAAAATGATTTAGATCCGAATCCTATAAAAAATGACCCAAGTGCATGCATGTATGAATAAGAAAATGTGACAAAACATTCTAGAAGAAATTGTGTAATTGCTGATGAATTATCAAATAAGCATGTTATTAAACCAACATGCTGGGTCTTATATATTTTTTATTTACTGATTTCAAAACTTTAAAATGTTTTGCATAGATTTGTTATAAATGTGTTTGATTATTCACTTTTGTGGTCAAATTTGAGTGATCATTAATGACTCATATAGTTTTACTGTTCAAATCAATTTTTATTCCACCATCAGGGGAGCGTTTCATGAAAGGACTTGTCGGACATTTTATCCGACAGTTACCATAGTAACAGTCCCTTTCAGCCAATCAGAATCAAGGAAAGTGACAACTAGTTGGAAAAAAATGTTGATGAAACACTTCCCTGAAGACAATATTTGATAGAGTTCATACATACTAAATCATATACTCATTATCCAATCATCAAAATATTCTAATCAAGATGTAAAAGTATCATAGGTCAGGGACCATCACTGCATCAAAAGAAGACTGGCATCAACATACCATGGTCCTGTTTCATAAAGACCTAAACAAAAAATGCATGATTTCTATAACAAGTTTACTATCAGCCAACCAAATCAATTAAATTCAGCAGCTTTAACCCTAATAAGACTCGGGAAGGGGGGGGGAGCTGAATCAGCCACTACCCCGTCTTTTTTAGGGTTAAACTGTTTTTGCAAATTTGTTATTCTAACAAGTTTTATGAAATTACCTCACACTTTAATAGTTGATTTGGCTGATTCATGCATAAACCAATGGTATAAACTTGACTTGAAATGCACAGGTCATGAATTAAAAAAAACTCCCAGTGTCACTACTGTCTTAATATCTTTCCATGAATAACTAACCTCATCTGTAGTTAATTGAGCATCTTCATCCAAGCTTAGAATAGAATCCATCTCAATCACAGAGTTAGGAGAGAATCGACTGCTCAGAGACTGTAAGGAAATACAAAGGAAATTAAGGAAATGTAAGGAAATTAGATAAGTACCCTCATCAAATGCACTTTTCTGTTTTGATACTGTAATTTTATGCATGCTATGAAAGGTGACACTGTATTCATTATCAAATGGTACGAAGTTATCCCTGACCCAACTACTGATTAACATGGCACAATTAGGAATCTTATTTGTTTCTAATCAATCACTTTGACCAATACTGCCATTCCCAGCAGAACACAACTTAGAAAAGTTAACTCATCAGCAGAAATAGCAGCAGCATCATCATCATCATAAACAATATCACCAACAACATAATCATCATCATCATTACCACCATCCTCATCATCATCATTACCACCATCCCCATCATCATCATCATCATCATCATCATCATCATCATCATCATCTTCATCATCATCATCATCAGCAGCAGCAGCAGCACCATCGTCATCATCGTCATCATCATCATCACCACCATCATCATCATCTTCACCACCATCATCATCACCATCATCATCATCATCACCATCATCATCATTGTCATCATCATCATCATCATTATCATCGTCGTCATCATCATCATTACCACCACCACTATCAACATCATCATCAAGTTCTGAGCCTTAGCTCTATTTAAATCTTACCTTGAGATCTGTCTCAATGACTGTAAGAGGGACTTGTAGCTTTGGCCATCTTGACTTCGGTGGGAGGGGTCTATCTACCTGCCATAACACCACAATCTACATAAAAAAGAGAGAGAATTTTCAATAACCTGGGCATATACTTATATAACCTTAATCTCTGGTTATCAACTAATAATAACAAACTTATTATATGAAAGCAAGTCATACCTATTTTCCAGAATGTTTCGGGATTTCCTAGCTTTCTATTCAACCCCAAGCGGTCAGAATTGCATAATTATTTGCATATGAGCACAAATAACAAATAATGAATGACAAAATGTCAATACAACAAATTCCAGCCACAGCAGTTATTTTCACCATTGTGCTGCACTCAACCCAGGAAAGGTAAACAGGTACCTGGCACAAATTTATTCTTTGAAACGCTTGTGCTCCTGTACAAGGCTTGCCGGGCCAAAGCCAGAACAATAAATAATATCCAAGTCCTTTGGAAGTGCCTGTACATGTTGAACATACTATGCAAGAACGAAGTATAATTATTATTACTAGTACTATAAAAGAAAAGTTGGGGGTGTGCGTACCTGATGGGCATATGCAGACATGCCTACATTGACGAGTAGCTTCATGAGCGGAGCCGATATCGAGATAGGTGGGGTCTGTACCAAGACTAGAGCAGAAAACTTGTCGGATGGGGTTGCTCCAAGAGCCAGGGTGTAGAATGGGAATGCTTGTAAACTGGACGAATACTCGCTGAAGACGGACAATGCTCCAGGGTTGGTGTTCCAGATATAGTCCTGCCTAGCAAGGTGTTTCTGTACCCTCTCCTTGATAATCTATAGGTATAATTAGTGAAAGAAGAGTAAAGGTAGATTTAATTCATCTGCATTAAAATTGAATACCAAAATGTAACCTTTTGCTGACAATATGCAACAGCATTTATCACCAATTGTGACTGCTGTGCAAAAGTACCCCTGATACATAACAAAAACCCTTAAAAGGTTAAGTAATAGACCACCCCTACCACCCCCCCCCCACAAAAAATTCTTCCCAGTTCCCAGTTAAACACACAATACATTCGCTTATTTACGGTATAGAATTGAGTCAATTTCTTATAATACCTAGTGATTGCTCACATCTTACAATATGTACATGTACATTGTTTACTCATTCTTTTGGAGATTCTGCTGCATTGTAATAACATATTCAAATTACTTTGTATTTTGTCATAACTGCTAGTCAGTCAAGAATTTTGCTTACGATAGCTGGCCCCTGTATTCTGATTATTTGTACTTCATATATCAGGCCTATATATCATCTACATGTATCTTATTATCCCATTTGTAATATGATCAATCATTATTGTGTATATGTCTTTTGATTTAACACAAACTACAGAAACTCCTGTTCCTCATTTTTTTCCCACGCAATTAATCTCATGATCAAAAGAAATATAAGATGGGAAATTAAGAATTGAGCAATAAATAGAAAGTATTGATATTGAATATGCTCATCTTCAGGAAGCACTTCAAGAGGCTTGAAGTGCAGTTCCTTATCAGACAATATTTAAGTGAATTTTATTTACTATAAATAGTTGCATCACTGTTGATATCAAACTGCCACTTGAAATGGCAAACAAAACCACTTTCTTGAGATATTTCACAGAGTGATCTAATTACTGCCATATCCTAAAAACAAATTGAATACTAGTTTTTTTGTGGGAACAAATGAGGATTACATTTACAATGTACTAACAAGTCAGGAGGGGATTTTTAATAAATGTTCCCAAGTTGCACTCGGCTTTGCACATGACTACAGACATGTTGAATAATTGTAGATACCCCAAAATTTTCCTGCCTCAATGCAAGAAGTGAACTGATGTATACTCTCCATCTTACCAAGAAACTAAATCCTTGAAAAATTGTAGACTGCACTCAGAATTTTAGGTGATTATTATTTTTTGTTCATTTTTGGGGGCTACTTAATTCACAACCTCCTGCTGAAATCGTTAACAATGGATGAGCTTTAACGTTTTAGGGAACGGGGATTTTTCAAGGGCTCTTTTTTAAATAATTTTTCCATGGCTCTTTTTTCATTTTCCAGTGCTCTTTTTAATTATCAGGTGCAAAATCGGCCCCAGAGCCCTGTGAATTTTTCCCCTGATGTCGATGCTTGTTGAAGACAGGCCTTTTTATCTACAAAATCAAGTTTCAGCTGTAGCTGATGAAAGTCAGAAGGATCGCAAGAATCTGATTTAGCACACAAGAATAGAACATCAGCGATGCATAGAGACAAACATATCTAGCAAAAAAAAAGCTCTAAACCAAACCCCGAGAACATAGCACTACAGCAGTAGTAGCAATAATAGCAAAGTCAAGGTTTTAAATAACCAATCATTTTAATCTCTCTTTGACATACTGGATTATGCCTCCGCGAGCGAATGTGCCCCTTTTTAGCACTTTCGATACTTTGAGCATTAATCACTATTTACAGGCTTCCTCTATGGGCTTGATAAAGACGGAGGTGGGGAAAGGATCACTCATTAAATGAGTACAGTTACTTTGGTAACTGGGCAACATTCTGCTCAAAGGTCACAGTGGTGGGATTTGGTCCTACAAGGAGATGTCTTTGAGGTTACACCAGTCTACCACAAACTGAACAGGAACAGAAGACTAGAAAACCTGGCTACACACACATGACCCAGTATACTTGTTGTTGTATCACATGTTCCTTACATGACTAAACCACTACTTCAATGAGAATGTACTAAGATGCCTTCCAATAAAGAATCCCTTCATTTCAACCCCTGGGGGCCAGTCAAATATATTGCTGTACACACCCCGGTCCCGTGACAAAAAAACGCGTTGAGAGGGGTGTTTTTTTTTTCAGTTTTGGACGTAGACCGCCCGTGCACTTAAAGGGTATCAAAAACACAAATTTTCAAAAAAAGGGTAGTTTTGAAAGACTGGTCAATGGTCAATCGCAGGGTCAATCGTATTTAGGGATTTTTTTTCCAAATCTTTTTTTTAAAGACTAGCCAAACAAGTTTAAAGTATTTTTTTATTCCCCAAGCTTTTTCCCCGAGAGGTCATATTCTGGCGGCAACTTGTTTAGGGGCCAAAATGTGTCAATAAAGCCCACAAAAAATTGTTTATGGGGTTATTTTGCACACAAAGAAAAACTTGCTTAGGGGGTGTTTGGAAATAATTTAACGTGTAGTGAGAACGGTCGAAGCGGTCTTGGAAGCGATCTTCCAAACCAGTTTGGAAAGCCACCTCCAAATGTAGTTTTCAAGATCGCTTTGCCTCGTTAAACTGGTTTTAGCGTAAGTAAGTGAAGACACAACAGTTCTTCGGGAAGCGATCTTCGCACATTTTGAGCGTGCTACTCCACACGACAGGTGTAAAATGACCATGCTGCGGTTTCGAATTTCGCGCGAAACGTGTCACCCCACTGAGAGCGTTTCCATTGCAACAAGAGCGCTTTCTGTGAAGTGATTTTGAAAACCGCTTTCGTGTGATCAAGTGGGAACGCTAGCAAAGCGATCTTCCAAACTGGTTTCCTGAATCGGCTTCCAGTACACTAGTTTTAGAAAGCTTAATGAGAACGGCCTCATAAACACACACACACACAGACAAATAAACTAAAGATGACCTCGTGATGGAAACAGCTGTTTCCAATTAATTTCATTGATGTTCATCTTTTCTTCTTGGTTTTGAATATGAGACTTAAATGAGACTTGCTTTAGGGTGCGTTTATTCAACACTTTTTTACCCTATAATCATGATTAGAATCATGATTCAAATCACGATTCTGCAGAATCACGATTGCGTTTAGTCGAAATTGAATATAATCATGATTAGAATCACAAACATGAAACACGAAAAAAGGGGCGTTTGGAAAGACGTTTCTGTAGAATCACGAACGAAAAAGGTCGTATGAACAATATCGTGATTTGAATCATGATTCTATGACGTCATTGTGTCGTGCTTCTTCCGGGTTCGACTCAAAGGCGCGCGCTGTGTTTCGTGCAGGTTAATTTTCGTGTAGCAGTATTGCCAGCATTTAGGAATTATCATTCTGTGTATTGTACCCCCGGGGTCATAGGCGGCGGAAGCGGGGGGGGGGGGGGGACGGGGGGACGTGTCCCCCCTAAATTTGTTGTTGATGACCTTTTTTTTTTTTTTTTTTTTGCTTGTCAATTTATTTTCGTACGTCCCCTCCTAAAATTTTTGGCTTCCGCCGCCAATGCCCGGGGTTGTACTGTAGCGTCATTTGTATATTTCATTGTTTTCATCAATCATTTCTTCAAGTTCCAAAGGCACAAATTGGACTGACGATGAACTCAGGGCTCTGCTTGTGCTTTGGGCTCAGCCTGAAGCACAAGCATCCCTTACCGGGATTCACAGAAATAAGACGATCCCTTTCAGCGGCGCTTGCGAGGGAGGGATTTCAACGAAGATGTGGCACCGCCTGTCGGGACAAAATTAACAGAATTCGTGCCCAGTACAGGACCATCATAGACAAGAAAAATCGATCGGGAGGTGGGAGGGAGGATGATGACCCCTTCTGGTTCCCGATCAAAAACAATACGAGGTACAATACACGGAATTCTGGAAGTAAAAGATTTATTTTTCGGAAGCCGAGTAAGCGTTGCACTTGCACAAACGATCGCGCGTTAGCTCCGGCGGCAGCAAAAATCTAGCAGCCGACGTGAAGTTAGAAACACGTGCGAAAATGTTGACCTATACTTCCTGGGTCAAACTGCGCACTGTGATGCGCACTGGATCGGCCCGAATTCAGGGAGAAACAGCGTTAGAAAGATGGTCGTATAAACGCTGATTCTGTCGGATCGTGATTCATGCAGCTATTTTGAATCATGATTCAAATTGTGATTCAAATCATGATTCTGGGTCGAGGTCGCATAAACGCAGCCTAAGAGCAACTACATCATGACCTATGGAAGTGTTACATCCATATATCAAACCCCTTAAAAAATAGGGCCTATACATATTAAAACAACAATATCGGATGGATGGGTGGATGGATGAATGAATAACTACATAAATAAGTTAAATATAAAAATGAATAGGTATTATGCCGTTTTCAGTAACTCATGATTTTTTGGTCCGCACCAGGCCCGCGCTAAAATAGTCCGCACCAAGCGATAAAAAATGCTTTCAGTAACTATAGCAGAGCCGCGCCACTTTTACGATCACCCATTCAAAAACTCGGGCACGTAAGGGCAAACTGTCATGGTAACTGAACACGCCATATACAGAGCGGAAGTGCTCCGTATTCGCTGAATATTCGCGCGGTAAATTTGATGTACACGCGATGCGGAGGCACGGCCAGAATTGTGTGACCTTTGACCGTGCGAGGAATTTTGGCCGGGGCCTGGTGCTGCTATCCGTTCATAAACTCTTTGGTCGGCGCCTGGTGCGGGCCTGGCGCTGATAAAAGCAGCACCAAAATAGCGTGGGCTATTTTGGCTTACGCCATTCATAAACTCAAAATTTTACAACTTAGCCCGGGCCTGGCCCGGGTCCAGCGAGTTACTGAAAGGGGTATTAGGTAGCTAAATCAAGATAAACCTAATGAAAACGAGTGGAATGCCTCTGGCCGTCTCACCTGCATCACGCGGTTCAATATAGCAGCAGTGCTGACTTTGAATACTACTCTAACTCACACAAGATGTTCAGTGATACATGGTTACTCTTATGTCCACTTTTTATGAACGAGACCAATAAACTTACAGAGATATGATGGTTATTCAACAAAAAAACCCAACATAGCCAAAGTTCATTGACCTTACATGACCTTTGACCTTGATCATGTGACCTGAAACTCGCACAGGATGTTCAGTGATACTTGATTACTCTTATGTACAAGTTTCATGAATCAGATCCATAAACTTTCAAAGTTATGATGGTAATTCAACAGATACACCCAATTCGGCCAAAGTTCATTGACCTTTGACCTTGGTCATGTGACCTGAAACGCGCACAGGATGTTCAGTGATATTTGATTACTCATATGTCCAAGTTTAATGAACTAGACTAATAAACTTTCAAAGTTATGATGGTAATTCAACAGATACCCCCGATTCGGCCAAAGTTCATTGACCCTAAATGACCTTTGACCTTAATCATGAGACCTGAAACTTGCACAAAATATTCAGTGATGCTTGATTACTATTATGTCCAAGTTTCATGAATCAGATCCATAAACTTTTAAAGTTATGATGGGAATTCAACAGATATCCCCAATTCGGCCAAAGTTCATTGACCCTAAATGACCTTTGACCTTGGTCATGTGACGTGAAACTCATGCAGGATGTTCAGTGATACTTGATTAACCTTATGTCCAAGTTTCATGAACTAGGTCTATATATTTTCTAAGTTATGATGACATTTCAAAAACTTAACCTCAGGTTAAGATTTCGATGTTGATTCCTCCAACATGGTCTAAGTTCATTGACCCTAAATGACCTTTGACCTTGGTCATGTGACATGAAACTCTAATAGGATGTTCAGTAATACTTGATTAACCTTATGGCCAAGTTTCATGAACTAGGTCCATATACTTTCTAAGTTATGATGTCATTTCAAAAACTTAACCTCAGGTTAAGATTTGATGTTGACGCCGCCGCCGTCGGAAAAGCGGCGCCTATAGTCTCACTCTGCTTCGCAGGTGAGACAAAAATCGAATTGAAGACATACGGAGATAATGTGAAACGTATTTTCAATGTAAAATTAATGTCATTACAATGATTTATGTAGGCCTACATGTGTATCTGAACATGATTCCAAATTAACTGGTACATTACATAAATACAATCTCTCACAGTCACACTGCTACCTCTTCCTTGATCAAGCAGATTAATACTATAGCTTCAGAATATACAGTTTAATCTTTTTTAGGCCAAAGTTTGAGGATTACCATATCAATGATCTGCAGCTTTATCGGCTTACATAAAAGCCAGTTATCCTCCTGTAAGTAGCTTTGTACAACACATTCAGACTAGCCCAGGTTGATCATTAAGACAATATTGTACTCTGTACCAATAGTTATATTGTGAATGATATATTTTAAAGGCCAATTTGAACAAGTAGAGGCAAATCAGTAAATGTAGAATTTTAGAAACCTGGGGGGTGTTTCACAAAGATATAAGTATGACTTAAGTCGCACTTAAATGCCGAAGCGTACATGATATGCAACGCGCGAATTTGATAGATACGTAGTAGTGTGCGTCCTGACACAATCTGACTAAATGCGGTCAAGCCTTTCATACCGTACACAACTCAGTATTTAAGTGCGACTCTAATACCCCTTTCATAAACCCCATTATGCAGATAATAGCCGCATAATTTGGTCGTAAAATCGGAGGAGGACCAGAGTTATCCGCATTATTTCGATGCTGCTATTATCCGCATAATAGCAGCATCGGGACCAGATTTTTACTTTATGAATGCATTTCCAAAGTAATGCGGATAATTGCCATGGTGCGGTCACAAGGTCACCCTTTTCAAACGCAACCCCATCGGAGGGGGCGTGTGCAGTTGCCATGACAATTATCCCCCTTTTTCAGGTCGGGCGCTAAAAAAAAAGTGCCGATTATTTTCGGAGTTTGTGAACGCAATTTTCATTGAATTATCTGCATTACTCTTAGGCGGATAATTGAAGGATGGGTTTATGAAAGGGGTATAAGTCATACTTAAATCTTTGTGAAACACCCCCCAGAACACATAGAGGAAAATCAGAAAGGCATATATTTTAGTTCTCAAAGTTTGCCGGTAATTGGAAGTGAAATGATGAAAAAAAGAAAATATTTTAATGTAAGTTTGCTTATTTTTACAAAGCAATTTCAGAGGGTTTACTTTACACTCTACACATTGTGATCAGTATGCATTTGATGGGGAGATGAAATTGGTTTTTCTTTCGTTTATGGTGTGAAACAAAGTTTGATTTCTTTTACTGAACATTTAGAACTGCTATTGTTGCAATTTCTGATTCAATGAATAACTTATCATATCTGCAAAATTTAAGATTTATATATATATCATATAAAACAAAATTTGATTATTGAGTTTATGATCCACCATTGACTCTCTCATTTCCAAATCAGCTGTGTTGTGCATATAGATGTAACTGTGTTGTGAAAATTTTAATGCCGCCATAATTTTTTCTTATTCATCATCCAATTTGGATGACAATTCAGCATTACGATTGTTTGATTTTTCTCAATTCATAAACTTTTTTTGTTGGGGTAGACTTGAAATATAGATTAGATGACCATGCAAAATAATATAGTTTCATTAGGTTCACACATTAGCAATAGGCCTACATGTATGTTCCTAATTATATGTGCTTATTTCCAAAAGTGTGAGTAAAACACCATTCTCATTATACTCTCTAAAACTAGTTTACTGGAAATCGGTTCAGAAAACCAGTTTGGAAGATCGCTTTGCTAGCGTTTCCACTTGATCAGCCGAAAGTGGTTTTCGAAACCACTTCACATGGCCTTGTGAGGGGATGACATGTTTCGCGTAAAATTGGAAACCACAGCATAGGCATTCACATACAATGTGGTTGTGTCCTAATTTACGCTAAAACCAGTTTAACGAGGCAAATCGATCTTCAAAACTAAATCGCGGCGAAGTGGTTTTCTGAACCGGTTTGGAAGATGGCTTCCAAGACCGTCTCGACTGTTCTCATTACAAATCACCAGTTTCCACTAAACAAGTGTTAGGAGAGTAGTGAGAACGGTGTCTATCTCCACTGCTAGGCCAAAGCGAGAGTGACAAAATTTCAATATTGGTTAGAGGTAGAGGTAGGTTATGAGATCATTCATCATGTTTTATCCATTAGAATGACTAGTCACTGTTCACTATTCAAAATGAGTTTTCTTCTCCACTTTTAAAACAGTCTTTTCCTCAACACAAATTAGGCAGCCAATCTCGCCTCGCTCGATGAGTCATTGCCCTCTTCTCTGTCTTCACATCCCCCAAAATGTGTTTTTTCCTCTTTTCTTGAACATATATAAATGGGAAAGCATACGGTGTAGGTGTACCATACAAGTGAAAAAAAAAACACAATTGCTCCTGCGAGGCTCCGACAATTGCTCTGGGCTTAATTTCGTCTAAAATATAGGGTTAGGGTTGCAATATGGCTTATGCTAGGTCAAGGGTTAGGTTTCTGGTAGGGTATAGAGTCAACCAAGAAGTTTCTATGACTGGAGTTCCAACAGGCAACAAATTTATTCAAGCAGCTGTTCATTTTCTAAAGGAGCACAAAAGAAAGAACGGCAGTTAACATGGTTAAGACCTTTTTGATGTCCGCCTACGAAGCCGCAGGTTTCAGTGAAGAAATCCGAGGAGTGAAATTTTACGAATATCCATTTGGATCAATTTTCAATCTTTTATATATTAATAAACAAACAGAAATTTGTATGCATGACAAGACACCAATAACCAAGCACTATTACGCTGAGATATTTGCCCATATTATATCAATTTACCTTTAATTATTATTAGTGGGAAAAAAGTAAGAATTTGACCTTTACTGAAACCAGATTTTAACACTTTTCAAATGAAAAATTTCAAATGTGGGCAATGGAATATTGCTTTTCATTATTGTATATGCCAGATGAGTGCCCGCACATACATGTATTTCAGGACATATTGCATAATTTATTTTTGCATGCCTCCGAATTATAACCAGACCAGATGCGGCGAAGAAGTAATTATCATCACAATAGCATATTTCCCTTTATATATGACCTATAGCTGCAGAGTCATGCGGAATCATTTGTCTACACAATTGCAAGAGATGTTGAGCAAAGTGCATGCCTGACATACCTTTCTGCTGGCGGTTTTTTAATCTTGTTCAAAGGGATTTTATTTGCTGTTTCTCCATCTCATTTGAAACCTCCTTGGTCAAACCCAGAGTTGAGGTTGGCCATTCCATTAGTGCGTGGAATTTAGACCAGAGCAATAGACCAGTTCGTAGTTACCCATTGACAATTTTGATCGAATTACCTTTCATTTCTTTCATTATGATAGGCGGATTTCAAAGCAAGATATTACGTAAGCTTGCCTTACATAGCAGGATGAAGAAATTGAAAAGACCAGGTGACTAGAATAGCACACCAATGAACACTTTATGAAGGTATTTGGTGCATTGCTATTTGAATGCATATCATAGCATGTTGCACAATGTGCTTGGCAAACTGTGAAATACCAGTGTTCGTGGACACATTGTTGTGTTTTGTGGATGTAAATGAAAACCACTATTCAAAAGAATATATAAATAATCAAGACATCAAAGTTGGTGCTTATCTCATTAGATTTTAAAGCACCATGTCACTTTAGTACAAATGACCTTCTTCTGATCATGCGTAGAATCTTTTGATCACGCGCAGAAAGGAACTACAAACTGGCTTGTTCTCTGGGTTTCCTTAAATACGCCCCTGAAGTTAGAATCACAACAAAATGACAACTCTTATTCGAATGAGACCCCCAAAAGTTTGAACATATTGTCAAAATATTGTGTTTAATTGCATTTTGGGGAATGAACATACAGTGAGAATGGAAGGAAAATAATACTGCAATGTTATTGGAAAGTGTATCATGGATAAAAAAAGTACTCCTTACACTATCACCTTAGTATGGATTGGGAGAACTGGGGAGCATATCATCAAAAAAAAATTCCAAGTCCTACAAGTTGTCAGATCTGACATCTCTCCTTGATTATGATTGGCTGAGAAGCACTGTTACTATGGTAACTGTCAGATTAAACAGCACTTGTCGGATAAAACATCCAACATTTCTTTCATGAAAAACTCCCCAGCTGTTTATGAAAAAAACATAACAAATGTAGAAACATATGGATTTAATATATTATTTGATATTGATCTGTACTCCAAGTAACATAATATGAATCATTACAAATTGTATTAATATTTTCACTTCACATCCTTCAAATTAATGCAAGTTCACATAAGAATTGATCAGAGCAGAGATCCTAAAATCACCTAAGATATTCCCTTTTGTATATAAAAAAGGGTCTTCTCATCGACCTGAAATTACATGTAAATCAGTAGGGCCTGAATTCAAAATTTAGCCAGATAAGAGGCACCCCTTTGTATCAATGTCTGCATGCCCATAGTTTCCTATCAAAAGGAGTTTGGTGCCATATTCTACTATTCATGAGAATACGCGCTGAAGTATATCATGCACAATTTGCTATTCATGAATCTCAATTGGCTTCATTTGATCAAGGAGTTTTCCACACCATACCTAGGCTTACGTACACCTAATCGCTCAACCCTGATAGTATTAACTCGCTTCTATGACAAAGCATATATTTAGAGTGAATTGTATTGTACAGAATGCTTCTTTTTTTATATTTCTTGGAAAAGTTCAATGTAAAGCTTAAAATGCAAGTCTAGCCATTTTTCTGCCATTTTTTTGTCCCATTCTCTGTCTGAAGCAACTAAAATTTGAATATTTAAATGAGCTACACCCATTTCTAGCTACTAGACACCAAGTTCCCTTAATAACCATAAGATTAAAGTACAAGCAGTACATAGAACTTTGGTGCACAGAGTAACTTGAGTCTTCCACATGGCTCAACTTGGTGTAAATAGCCAAAACGACGGTAAACTTGAAAGTCCTATGAATGATAAACTAGTTCACACTCTCCATTATGTCTGCCTCAGTTCGGGAATTCTCACAGGCCACACGCCCTTAAGGCAAACCATAGAGACATTCCCTTTTGGCATATGAGATGACATCATTGGAAAAAGCCAATACTTTATCCACATGGAATAGATTCAGGGAGAGAAATATATGGGGGGAGGGGCTTTGGGTGATTTCAACCCCAGAATTATGAAAATAACCCTGCAAAATGAAAAAAAAAGAGCCCTAGAAGATCCTCATTCATTGCAAAGTTAAAGCTTATCCAATGTTGCAGATTTATGGAGTGATTGCTTAAAGTAGTCCCAAATAATAATTAAATATTAATTTTAATATAGTTCAATATAATATGTAGCAGCTTTCCGCAGTGATTGCTTAAAGCAGCAACAAATAATGAAATATTAATTTTCAATATATTTTAGTATATGTTGCAGATTTATGGTGTAATTGCTTAAAGTAGCCCCAAATAATAATGACATATTAATTTTTAATATATTTAAATATAATATGTTGCAAATTTACGGAGTGATTGCTTAAAGTAGCCCCAAATAATAATGAAATATTAACTTTTAATATAATATGTTGCAGATTTATGGAGTGATTGCTTGAAGGAGCCCTAAATAATAATAAAATATTGATTTTTTGCCTTTCAAATGGATGGATTCTCTGAAACATAGGAAAGTAGAAGACTTCATTCAATCAACATTTTATTATCCAAGAATCACCTTTTTTTCAACACCAATTAGTTTTAACCAAAAATCTTTTCTTTTGTTGGTTGCAAAAGTAGTCCACAATCATGTACAATGTATATATTTCATTTAAAAGCAACATAAAACACTGAAAAAACATGCATTTTGAAAGGCAATTTGGCTGAACCAACCAGGGATCTCGATCATGACTTTAAAATGGGACTTGTTCCATTTTGAGGATGCGTTGCACACACTCTGTAACTTCCAAGAATCCTAGGTCAAAACGGCAAATCTGTAGTATGTGGTTGGTGGTCTTAAAAATAGGGGAAAAGTACGATGAAAGGCTGTACGAAAATGAAAATCTAATTTTCATTCCGTTTTGCATTTTGATTTGTGATTCTTGTGTTTGTGTAAACGGCCTACGAAATTTGATTAAAAGCACCTAAAGCTGAGTATCGCCAGGCCAATGCCAGTCCTTCCCAGGGAGCGGTCATCCTTGCTTACAATTCAAGCGTAACTGAGCAATGACTGACCAATAGCTTGACCACTGCATCCTACAATCCAGGGGTCTATTATAAAAGCCTAGTCAAACGTATCGTTGAAAAGAAACCAATTGAAGTAGCTTTGGGACAATAGTATTGGCATTAAAAATCCAGCATTTTATGAAGTTAATTTCTTCATGATTTTTTTCATCCTCTGATTCCACACCACCATACAAACAAAGGTACTTAAAATAAATCAAAGGTCAAAAACAGGTGAGAGGTCTAGACTTCTGTTATTGTATACACAGCTTAAAAATTTTACTGATAATCTTTTGATGGCCATGATACTCCATTGTGGTCCTTCGTTCGCGCTCCACCGTGGTGAAAGGGGAAGTTCATCCTTGATTTAGGTGATTAAAGTTCATACAGAAACCAAAGAAAGTAAATTATTGAAGATTCAGCGAAAATCCATCAAAGATTTAAGCCTATGTTAATGACAGAGTTGCATGTACAGAATTTTCAAGTTTTGGTTTTGCGACCTCATGTCCGAGCTGCTCCCCCATTGGTCATGTGATACATTATAGATTCCAAGAGAATTTTTTTTTTAACTAAGAACGATTTTTACTGAGGCATTAATGATATCATCAGACACGTTACTTCATGTCTGCTTCTATGAGGAAATCCATTTTTTTTAATAGGGACCTGAGAATGAACAAAAAAAAATAAACTGAGAGGCATGAATCTACAGAGGCATGAATGCTCATGCCTCTGTAGATTGGTCAAAATCATGGTACACTCAAAGAGGCCTACTTACATTTAAATATAGGGGGCACTTTTCTTGACTTCGGCCCATCTCCATTAGTTTAACATTTTTCATTGTAATTAATAGGGTAAATTTCAAGATAAAAAATACCTGGAACTGACGAACTTCGATGCGGTCTGAAACCACCTATTGTCTCCAATTTCAAACTATAAATTTCACCCCTACCCGTCAACATACAAACCTTTCACCAGCACCGGCATGGTTGTGGTAGGTGCATGGTCTGGTTACTCTGGTATAGACATGGGATACTAGCTTGATTCCCCGATTGATTTTCCCCCCTGTAAAATACACCCTAAACTCTGAACCCACACCCCTCCCTAGACAAAGAATGGGAGCTAGGTCAAAGGTCAACCCAGATCACTTACACCCAACTATGCAACTCCTCCTACAAGGTCAAAGTTTGTCTAGAGCCCATGCAGAGCATTGTTGGCTTAAGATATCACTTTTGTTGTGGGAGTATGTCCTATGCATGGCATTCATAAACAAATACGCACTGTTTTGACTAGGGCTACTGGGGATTGGAAAGGAAATGTACTCCTGTAACAACATGTAAATAGTGATAAATTCAGATCTAAGGATATCCTTTTGATTAGTTTCAGAACTTGGCATGTCAAATTTCTTTTTATATCTTTATCCACCTGTATTGCTGCTTTATTTGGGATGAAATGAGTCTCCATGGTGGCATGCAAGGTCTTATGTTATGCCTACGCCTATATTGTAATCTGAAAACTAATACCCCTTTCATAAACCCAATTATGCGGCTAATATCAGCATAATTTGGTCCCAAAATCGGAGGAGGACCAGAGTTATCCGCATTATTTTGATGCTGCAATTATCCGCATAATAGCGGAATCGGGACCAGATTTTGACTTTATGAACGCATTTCCAAAGTAATGCGGATAATTGCCATGGTGCGGTCACAAGGTCACCCTTTTCCAACACAACCGCATCGGAGGGGGCGTGTCCAGTTGTCATGACGATTATCCGCCTTTTTCAGGACGGGCGCTCGTAAAAATAATGCGGCTTATTTTCGGAGTTTGTGAACGCAATTTTTATTTAATGATCCGCATTACTCTTAGGCAGCTAATTGGAGGATGGGTTTATGAAAAGGGTATTAGACCCATGCTAAAACCAACACTCCTTTTATATAGGCTGGTCCAATCCTGATCACTTGAAATCACTTGGAACAAATTGGCTGGAAGAGATGGTACATAACTGGGCTATTCAGGGATGGGTCAGCCTAACTTGAAGGACATGGGATTCCTGACTTTCGGTGTAAAATGCGCAGTCTAGATATCAGTTGTGACAGACAAACATTTGGTGGCAATAGGCGGTGCTGCACCAGCCCGAGTTTGCTCAAAAAACCAACCAAGATTTTAGCCCAATTGGCCCTCTTATACCCTTTTCATAAACCCATCCTCCAATTAGCCGCCTAAGGGTAATGCGGATAATTCAATAAAAATTGTGTTGACAAACTCCGAAAATAATCCGCACTATTTTTACGAGCGCCTTTCCTGAAAAAGGTGGATAATTGTCATGGCAACCACACACACCCCCTCCGATGCGGTTCTGTTGGAAAAGGGTGACCTTGTGACCGCACCATGGCAATTATCCGCATTATTTGGAAATGCGTTCATAAACTCAAAATCTTGTCCCGATGCTGCTATTATGCGGATAATAGCAGCATCAAAATATTGCGGATAACTCTGGTCCTCCTCCAATTTTACGACCAAATTATGCTGCTATTAGCCGCATAATTGGGTTTATGAAAGGGGTATAAGTTAAAGTAAGGAAGATGTTGGCCTAACACTATAGTCACACGTACACACCCACAAAACAGTCTGACAAACTAACCACAACTATTGCATTATTTCCAATGACATTCCATTGGTCCGTTTAGAGTCAGGTTTTGTCCGTTTAGAGTCGGGTTTTGTCTGTGTGACTGTGTCATCAGATAGGACAGACTCACCTCTAATGTAGTATGGACTATCTTCTCCGTTGATGAGAAATAGCGGGTCCAAAGGAACTGAGTCTGTTGCCTCAGCAACAGGATCTGCTCGGCAGTGATGGACCTTACAATGGACGGAACCTGGACAAAATATAGTTTTGTAAACAATTCAAGCAAGATGAGTATAAATGCTATATTGCTCAAAGCTCATATTGCTCATTGCACACAGCATGGACCCTAACTACGAATCAACCACCTGTATGGAAAACCATAGGTTAATTTTTCTCTTTATAAGTTTCTTGATCAAAACCTGTATGGGTACCATGGGTTCCATATAGACCACCTGATCATACAGTAAGGACCATTTTTCTGGTCTTTCTTTGACAACAGAAATTACTGCTGGCTTTGAATTTGACATGTAGTGCCAGGGCCGTTGCATATTGGTTGTACAGAAATAAATAGCAATACGTACGCTAATTTGTAACTGCAGTATATGGCCATGCGTTTTATGTTGGGCCCGCAAATAGGTGGTATCGTTACATTTGCACGACAAGCACAGAAATAATTAATGGTGTAAAACTTGAAATACATGTGCTACATGGGTATATTTGGTATCATATTAAAGGGAATCTTTATACCAATTACTTGAAAGAAAAAGAAATACTTGAGATGACTTCATTTACCAGTAATTAGCAATTATGTAACATCAATTGGCCATTTTTGCACGGTGGTAGACGAGGGGAGCATGACGAGGGGAGCATAAATTTTCATTTCATTAAGAAACTAAATGTGTAACATCACAGTACCTAAATTTGTAATAGTTTTGGGGCTCACTGGCTTATTCTTCAATCATAAGTGGGTCAAATTTAAACTTTTAAGGTTAAAGGATACCTAATTAAGCTAATTACTATAATTGATTGATGTAAATCATGAAAGCAACATGATTGAAATTGTGACTGTCTGATGTATAGGAAAAGAGGAGAGATAAAATACAGTTGTGGGCTACACCTTCAATAAAATTTAGATGCTGCAAAAATTTTAAAAAGAAAACCACAAACTAATAAAAGGCTTCAGAGATAAATCAATCTATTGTTTTAATAATTATGACCTCATGGTTTCAATATTGACAGCGTAGACTGATAGTGATAACTTTGATGTGTCTGAATCTTCAGATTATTCTGGTAACAACAGATAGCAAATACACCTTTTATGCAATTTTAATTAATGAAAACTTGTTTGTTGCAATAAAGCCCTCATCTGATGCTATTTACTTGTTTTTCTTAACGTTACATCACACTGCGTCTATAAATCAGTAGATGACACATATTTGGTGGGCACAAAAGTGTTCAGAGAATATTTTTCAAAATTATAAAAAAAACTAAACAAAAACTACTTAAGAATGAGACTGGTACAAAGATTAAATTAAACAGAGGCAAATGTACCCATAGAATATGTTCTGTGCATTGACATTCAAATGACCCAGTACTAAGAGACCATGTCCTGCAGAATATTGAGCAAGAGGGTATATTTAAAATATAACACTCTATAATAACAAACTAAACAAAGTATTTTTGCCAGGTGTCTGGATTTATTTATAACATGTTAGTTGTTTTTGTTCACACTAAGTTTAAATAAGCTAAAGCAGTAATGAGAACTTTTCATTGTGCATTCACATTTTTTCTATATTTATATGTTAAACCTGGCTCTCAGTTGTCAACCTGTGGTCCACCGGTCTTTGAGCCGAGAGGTGACAAATCCCACGATTTGAGTCAAATGAAATCATTTTTTTTTATTTATAATAACCACAGTAAATATATAATATGCTGGTTAGTGTTTGCAAGTGTATTTATGCAACTAAAGGCAAGACTAATTAATATTTTAGGGGTAAATCAAGCATTGATACATATTTACCCGAAAAATTGTGATGTGAAATTTGGTCTTAAAAGATGATTGCGCCCAGTTATTTTGGTAGAGTTATCCCCAACAAGTTATATATCACTGGAAAGGTCTCACTCTAAAGAGTTGAAATATGCATGTTATTTCCCTATAGGGTGTAAAGTTTATCTGATTCTCAGATTTATATGGAAGTATGTTTTTTCACAGTTTTCCACATATTTTGACCTGTAACTTTTTATGACATTACCCTATGCCTTTTCTGATTGCATTTTTGAATTCCTCAGACAATTTCCTTTCAGAATATATATACTTTTATGGGTATAGGATGTCAAACATATGAAAAAAATACAATTGTATAAAATGGTGCGATTTTGGAGGAAAGTTTGAGTTGTAACGGAAATGGGCCCAACTCAAAACACATAGCCATATGAAGAAAAAAAATGAAAATCCATATTTTATTGTCCGAAATAGGTATACATACATGTAGATGGAGTATGGAACCAAAATTAACAAGTGACACAACACTTGCTCATGCAAAAATTGCTACAGGCTTTATTTCATCTTAAGATGGTGGCCTGTATTCTGAAGTCAGGTTTAACTTAAACCATGGTCTAACTCTATGCTAAAATTATGGGAAGCCAAAAGTGTCAAAATTTTTATTAAGTTGTATGTCTTTTATGTTCACTGTGCTCTTTCCTGATTCATTGGTGAAGACAAACATCTATTTATACTTCCTAGACAATTATGATTTGAGAGCCAAATGAGCTGAAATATGATATCTCTATAGTTAGTGATTTATTCAACAATTGGCTATCCATACTTAAACCACAATTTTAAACCTGAGTTTAAATTAAACCCTGACTTCAGAATACAGGCCATAGAGTTTTATATTAGGTTTAGGGATAGTATCAAATCTAGGGTTAGAGTTAGTCAGATTTGTGGGTGGAATGTACAGCACTGAGCCAAGCAATTATCGCTGGAGAAAATGTCGTGGAATCACATAACAACAAATGTCGTTATTACCTGAAGTAGAAGTCTCTCATCGCCAAAGACAACAGCTTTACTCCAGTCTATGACCTCTGAGAATGGTAGCTCCCAACCATTGCTAAGTAGCATAGGAATACAGGCAGCTTGCAGGGATTCCAAGAAACGGAACGACCCAAGACGGCGCCCTCGTGGGACCAGGCAGAAGGTGGAGTTATGCAGTAGGACTTGATAATCATACCTGGAGTGAAAATAAAAGCGGTATACTGGTTAAGAGATGAAGTCGTAATGATAATACTTCTTTTCCATCTATTTTGGGGGATCATATCACAAAATGACAGTACACAATACATGTACATTTTTATTCCAATTCCAATGTTTCTTTTTTTTTAAATCCAAGAAATGTAGGCCTATTCCTTTAAATACGGGCCTACACTACAGAAATACTTCAGTTTAAAAAAAAATAAGAATTGGAGAAGCTGCAAGAGAGCTATTCAAATGCTTTATTTTTTTGGTTTTAGCATGCTACATAATTATATACATGTATGTAGCTTACAGTTTTTGTCTATCTACATGTAGTAGGACTAATCCTGCCAGCAGCTTATCAAAAAGCTAAATTGGAATATCTATATACATGTACAACTGACCGCACTTTCAATTTGTGCGTTATGAACAGTCGCATCACTCATCTTAAACTCAATGCAGGGTAGATTCATCAGTTTGTTGACCGCAAATTTGTATATCAATTATTATACTCTACACAGTTGTTGGATGGCTTACTACATGTACAGTACATATTTTCAAGCAATTTTAATAATAATAAACATATATTTGTTTAGCACAGCTTTATATGAATACATTCAAGTGCACTTGTTCAGAGCTCTTTTTATTCAATTTTGGCACAAGTTAGCACAATATTTGAGTCCTTGCATTGAAATCATTCCATACCTCAGAAACAAAATCACAAAACACAGTTTTTCCATACGGCTATATTGTAGGGCTTTCAATGTGATTTTCTGCAAAAGTCTCAAAATTGATATTTTGACTCCTACAGATTGATACAGCATTGACATATTCCTCATCATGGTCTGTCATAAACATTTATGAAAGTTGGGAATGTATATTGATTTTTTTATTTGATTTGAATTTATTTCTGTTAAAAACGAATAATACATGTAAAATGATACATGTGAATTGATAAATGGAAAAAAAACGGATGGCCCCATTCAGCAGCATTGATATTGTTATTTGGATATTTTGGACTATTAATGTTTCAACAATCGATCAAAGAATGGTTACGATCCCTGACTTTTCCCTTTAAAAAATTCATGCAAACCATCACAGGGCAATTTCCATTTTACCGAGAATTCCATCCATTCTCTGTCTTATAGTACTATAGAAAGGCCAGGCATCACTCCTGTGTAAATTCATTGCAAGAATTCTTCTGGAGTGGAATTCTCAAATACTTTTCAGTTTTCACCCAACCCTCTCTCTGATCCGCCCATCTTCTTGACTTTCACATATCAACATATCATGTAGAAGAAAACATCCTGCCTGTTGAGAGCTTCAAAACACTGCCAAGGTTTATTGTGGATGATATATTGCAGGCAATGACATTCCAAGTTGATTCCAGTCAGATCCACAAGAAGAAGGAAAGGAAAGGATTTAGTCAGGTGGATGACATGTCACGGATACCATGTCATGTATAAACATACCCATCATCCACGCACACTACCGTTTCCACTTTCGATCACCAGAAAAAAAAAATAATTATATCAATAATTCAGCAAAGCCCTTTTTCTCCTTTTTGTTTGACAAAAATGACAATGCCTGCAGAAGATAGTGTTTCATCATTTTCATTTGAATTTATATTTATTTATTTATATTGGAGCAGGACTGCAGGAGGAAACTCATTGCAAAACTATATGAAAATTTATTATAAATATGACAGAATGTGTACAAAAAAACAACAACATTGCTTCAGGCCCAGCTGCCCTTGAATATTTAACTTGTTTATGACAGTTATTTTCTACTTTCAAAATGTATATACCCATGTTGTAAATTTATACAAATGCATTTGTCAAATAGTAGGCCTTAAATTAATAGATATATTATTTTCAAGTTAGGGACTGGTGAACATTCAATGAAAAAAGCAATATATAACTCAGACTTATTGATCCAAGTGAATATATAATGGGAAATGTTGATGTTTTCTCAAGCTTTACCTCATTTTTGGAACAAATAAAAATGATTTTACCCATCATTCAAGGAGGAGCTCATCCAGATATCCATACTGTACTAACATGCGGTGGTACATTGTCTGATTTTGCAACGACGTGTGCACATTCCATATCTATTTTGCTTGAACTCATACTAAATTCATGAATAATGGTCTAATGAATTCTGAATGGCAATTGGGGGGTATGGATGCTTGGCAATACTGAGACATCGCCAAATATCATAAATCAAATTTATTGGTGGCCTCTGCTTGCTCAGAATAGGTCCATGCTCAGAATGACTAGTTTTGAATATCAATGAAGCAACAAAGTCACCAGCCTGGAAAATAGGATGAAAGCATGATATCAAAATGATTTAAATCAGATATGTCATGCATCGGACAGTAGTTATATTATCCAGTAGCCACAGGTGCAGAAGCTTAAAACCCAATAGGAAATAAACCCCAAATTTCACTGATTGATGAAATAAAATCAACGATAAAATGAAATGATGACGTAACAACTCTTTCCTTGCTGTTATTAATTGAAAGAAATTGCTGAAATGTCATTTGTTCATTTACATTTTAGTTTTTTTTATTTTAAGCAGAAAAGTGTGATCAATTATTTACCGTAGTTTAAAATTGATAACTTTCATTTTCAAAAGAAGTTCATATTGTAAAACACAAAGATAAATGTGGTGAAATGACACCATTGGAATGCTTAAAGGTATTGTTTAACTTTGTGAGCAGCCGATTTAAAAAATTCTCAAACCAAGATGAAACATGTGTACAAGTGCATGTATTTGAACTAATAAACCCTGAAAACAACCATTATTGAGAATGAAAAGCTAAAACTACAAGGCAAACCCCGATTTTGTAAATAGGCGTCTTATAGACACCTAAATAGTACACATAAGTGTATTGGATGAAATTAAGATGGTGTTTCCGGTCACTTTATATTTCAATTTTTGAAGCACTAAATAATCATTTTCGAACGCAATTTTTTCTGGGCTTCATTTTTGGAACATATCACAGACACAGGTGACAAGAGTGACCTTCTAGCTCAGATTTTTTAAAAGTCAAACCAATGTTAACCAATCACTTTAATGCATATCATGATGACATACACTGTCTTGGCAGAATAAAGGAAATGGCCGGAAATACCTTCATATTTTATCAATTTATATTGAATCCATCAACGTTTCTCTTCCTTTTTTTTTCAAAATTAAAATCATCATTTCAGCCTGAAGTACCAATTTATGAAAGAAAAATAGAATTTACTACTCAATATGCAGCTCAAAATTCATATCCTACATATATGTCTTATATGTTCAATGTACAAGCATTTTGGTAAAAAAAAATCTATCGAGGAACTGTTATACATCATGATTGATTTCTATCTCGATTGATAATTAAATGAGCTTTCACAATGTATAGAATGGCTCTAAATAGAAAATACCAAATTGCATGTATTCAACTCTCATTTGCTATAATTGTGTGATAAATACCAAATAAAGTTACATGTATAAGCTCAAGCAGGTACTAAATTCAAAAGATTTGTGAACTTAAAGACTTTTTTTTATTTCCCGCACCAAAAATAGTTATAGCTGGATCATAAATCAGATTCAATTTAACTTGAGAAATTAAATTGGCTCAGACTGAAAAAAAGGGAAATATTGCTGGCACATGGCCTAAACGTGGAATATGAGTCTATGTACCATCCAGTACCAGCACTAATGAAATTATAGACACATCCATCATGCGTTGTGGGTTAGATCCAGTTCACTTGTTCAGGCATCAAAGTGCCTGATATAGTATTTATTGCATTCAAATCCATCTGAAGCAGATGAAGCACACAATTCAAAATCGCTACATGTACATGCAGCTCCGCAAAAAAACCTGAGCACTTTTAATCATGTTCTCTTTTAATAGTCCTAAAACTAGTTCAATGTGTCACGGGAATGTTAAAAGCGGTCTTGGAAACAATCTTCCAAACCAATTTGGAAAAACATCTCCATTTTCATTAAGACCACTTTGCCTAGTTATTAGTTTAAGCATAGGTGTGGACACAACTGTTCTAGAGCTGCAAAACGTTCTTTTGCACATTTGGCGTGCTACTCCACACACAGTGTGTAGATTGTCTATAAGTATGTTGCGATTTCAAGTTTCCTGCGAAACAAGTCGCGTCGCTGGAAGGATAAGTTTTTGTAATTTACATCTGAAGAGAAATCTATTCCAATGGACAAACTTTTTAATGATATCCCTCGAGCTATGTGGAAAGAATTTGATAAAATCTCTATATAGCTGACAATAACTCATTCCATCTTCCAAAACATTGAAATGAATATATCTTTACTATTCTTTACCATGAAATGGATATACCTTGAAAGCCATAAATGTGGCAAAAATGCTGCATGCATATATTTTTAGGCATGACTTTTGCACAATGGATTTTACAGTACAATGTTCTACCACATCCAGAACAATTTCCTCTTATTTGCTCATTATGCAGCAATTATTTCCAGCAAAACACTTTGGCACATGTCATTTAGCTCTGATCAAGGTCACTCTAAAGTAAAACTTTGTCTGATTCGGTGAGAAAATTCATAAACGGAACTAAACACATAATTGGTCGATTCTTCATGCATCTCACTTTAAACTCCGAGCCAGAAGCCCTAAAGGGACCGACAGTCCATTCCTGTATACCACAGTTCTTACATAATAAGATTTGGATCCTATGCTGTTGTCTCATGCGCATGAATTAAACGAGGTTAGCCAAGCCTGTGCTCAACTTGGAAATGAGATTGTCATCCAGGTTTGAGAATGAATTTATGACTGTCTGCAAGAGTTAAGAGCATGTTTTTAGCTGCATGCATGGAGCTTCCAGTCAGACTAGCAACTCCATGATTAATTAAAGGTCAAGTCCACCTTTAAAAATGTTGATTTGAATCAATAGAGAAAAATCAGAGAAGTAAAATGCTGAAAATTTCATCAAAATCGGATGTAAAATAAAAAAGTTATGACATTTCAAAGTTTCGCTTATTTTCAACAAAATAGTTATATGAACAAGCCAGTTACATCCAAATGAGAGAGTCGATGATGTCACTCACTTACTATTTCTTTTGTTTTTTATTGTTTGAATTGTACAATATTTCAATTTTTAAGAATTTGATGATTAGGACCTCCTTGCCAGAAGAACAAAATGTTGAAATAATGGAATTCCACATGTTCAGGAAAGAATGAAACTTCATTTCACATAACAATGACAAGAAAATCAAAATATTTCATATTTCATATAATAAAATACACAAGAAATAGTGAGTGACGTCATCAGTTCCCTCATTTTCATACCGACCAAGATGTGCATATAACTAATTTGTGAAAAGAAGCGAAACTTTAAAATGTCATAACTTTCTTATTTTACGTCCGATTTTGATGAAATTTTCAGTGTTATGCTTGTTGAGTTTTTCTCTTTTTATTCAAATCAAGTTTTTGTTGGGGTGGACTTGTCCTTTAAGGATAGCTCAGTCAGTAGAGCAGGGGAAATGGATTCCGGTGACCAGGGTTCGATTCTCTTTTGGTGCACTAGTGTCCTTTGGCAAGGCATAAATAAAACACAAACATCCATCAATATGTACCACATGGTATTTCTCCCACATGATTGAATCAATTCAAAAGTATATACATGTACAATTTTGTATACATATATATACCAAGGAACTTTCTTATGCATGAAGCAGAAAAATGAACAAAAATAAAACATCCTTGAAAGAAGATTCATTTTGTACAATCATAGTCCTTGGCAAGTCTCTGAATTCAATTTACATTCTTGATTGAATATTTTCATTCATGTAGATTTCTTTCACAGATAAAGTCACCTTGTCGAGATTCTTCAATCTTTAAACATCAAACTGATTTCTTGATTGAATATCTTTACACAGGATGATTTCTATCTCAGATAACAAATTCACCTTGGCATATTCTGCAGATGCCAGAAATAAGATTAAAACTGCAAATCCCGATCATGCCATCATCCTTTTTACTTTCCTTGAATTCTCATTGCTATGAAGTTAAGAAGAAGAACAAGGTGGAAAGGAAAACCCAAACTTCATCAACCAAAATATTTGTCTTTAAAAAAAGATATCTTTTTATAGTCGGATAACAAGTTGTCATGCCAACCTACACATCATAATCTTGAATAAATCTTGATAGGTGAAGGAACAAGTTGGGTCATTTCTCACGCAAGTCACGAACAACATTCCTCCACAAACTAATCCCTGCTTCTCGAAGTAAAATCTGCAACATCTTCCAACTCCATGCATAATATGTGATTTGTTGCACTTTCGTCTGCAAATTTAGCAGAAAATTCGGACAGTGAGGGATAACTGGGGCAGATGGGTATGAATCCAGGGTGCTTCTACACGTACATGTACATTCAGTTGTCATCATCAATCAGATCAAACATGCTTGTTTGTAGGGAGAGGTGACAGTGACTTTTGAAATGGGAATACTTATTGCACTAAAGAACCCAGTGGAAGGAGAAAAAAGGGAAAAAAAGCTACCCATTCCCTGCCCCACCCCCTTCTCCACTTTTTCCAACAAATATTTTAATCTAAAAAAACCTTTAAAAAAAGACCACATGATTGTGATTTTTTGCATCATCAGCCCCCCCCCCCTTGTAGAGCAGTAGAAAGATTTCCATAGAAGCAAACATTGGCACAAGTCATCACACTCACATAATTACTCTTATTTTCGTTAAGCACATACATGTACATGTACATACAAGAAATAGAATGTGAAATAGTGCTGGTAACTCCTTGGAAATACAGGCTGAGAGCCAATTCTTGTATGAACTGGGAAGACAAACAGCAAACATATGTGCCAACAAAAGAAAAGCGTAATGAAGCAGAGGAAATGGCTCTCGGTTTCTTGAGAAGCTTCTCAGCATGAATGAAATTATATCCATGTGGTCAATGGCAAATAAGCTACTAATGCCCATTTATACATGATAAAATTCTAAGCAACTGTGTATGGAGTAAAAAGGTCAGTTGAATAAATTACATTTGCCTTATGACTGCATTTTAGGGGATGAAGGAGCTTTGTCTTAGATCAAATTGGATAATTTTGCTTCCGAAGATGGATGAGAGGTAGATATGCATAGTACATGTATCCCTTGTCAATAATAAATCTTTACATTAAAGCATGGAAAGTCATTAGCCGTAAGTTGGTAACTATCTAAAAAGGCAACAAATATAAATTGAGGTGTGTCATACATAGCGTCTCAGAACACCTTTGCCATGACCGATTAAAAATTATTTATTGATGAAAGAGAGGCATCATTTACTTTTTTCAGTGCGAAATTGTAGGAAATGAGATCTTTCGGAAGGAAATAAAAAGGACAAGTCTGATGAATTGACAGGATGTTTTTATTCGGTGGAAATAGATAGGGCCTATATGGAGAATATCTTACTAAAATATCATTCCTACAGTATGTAATAGAAGTGAAAATTTCTGAACTAAATAATGTTTCAGACTTGAAAAAAAAGGTATCACAAGTAATTCAAGGTGATGCAGAGGGCACTCAAGCAAAAGTTCATTGACTTGCCTAATGACTCTCTACTGATTGATGCTGCATGTTAAAGGTCAAGTTCACCTCAGAAAAAAAAAGTTAATTTGAATCAATAGAGAAAATCAGACAAGCATAATGCTGAAAATTTCATCAAAATCGGATGTAAAATAAGAAAGTTATGTCATTTTAAAGTTTCAATTATTTTTCACAAAATAGTTACATGTATATGCACAATAGTCTTAAAGGACAAGTCCACCCCAACACAAAGTTGATTTTAAAAAAAGACAAAAATCCAATGAGCATAACACTGAAAATTTCATCAAAATCGGATGTAGGCCTATGATAAGACATTTTAAAGTTCAGTTAAATTAAAACAATTATATGCACATCCAGGTCAGTATGGAAATGAGACTGATGACATCATCCACTCACTATTTCTTTTGTACTTTATCAAATGAAATATGATATTTTCCAATTTTCTCCTCATTTTCAAGTGAAACAATGATTAATTCCTCCCTGAACATGTGGATTTGGATATGTTTAATACTATATAGTTCAGTCACGTTGGCCCTTATTGTCAAATCTGTAGAAAATTAAATAATGTATAATTCAAACAATAAAAAACAAAATAGAGAGTGAGGGACATCATAGACTGTCTCATTTGCATGCCACTGAGTTGTGCACATTAACGTTTTATGAAAAATAAGCGAAACTTTAAAATATCATAACTTTCTTACTTTACATCCGATTTTGATGAAATTTTCAGCGTTATGCTAGTTTTATTTTTCTCTATTTATTCAAATCAACATTTTTCTGGGGTGGACTTGACCTTTAAGTCTATCCCTATGCCCTCTGAGATATTAAGACCAAAGCAAATGTGGTGTCACCGTAGAAATGCATCCTCTTGTTAGGGCCCACAACATAAAACTCAGTGCAGGTGAATTCTGAATAAAGGACAACATTTACATAACCTTGAAATATGATGATACAGATCATACAAACAAACTGCAATGTTTAAAGGACAAGTCCACCCCAACAAATACTTGATTTGAATAAAAAGAGAAAAATTCAACAAGCATAACACTGAAAATTTCATCAAAATCGGATGTAAAATAAGAAAGTGACATCATTGACTCTCTCATTTGGATGTAACTGGCTCGTTCATAACTATTTTGTTGAAAATAAGCGAAACTTTGACCAATGCCATAAACGTTTCTTATTTTACATCCGATTTTGATGAAATTTTCAGCATTGTGCTTGTCTGATTTTTCTCTACTGATTCAAATCAACATTTTTCTGAGGTGGACTTGACCTTTAAACACAGCACTGCACATACACGATGTAGAATTAATTACTACATGTATGCGATTTCCTCATTGACAAGATACATGAAAGGGAAGGGTCATTATGTTGTAACACCTCTGCACCACAAACAATAGCACTGCTTGTTGACACAAACTGCTACTGAGTCAATAACTATTCTAACTCTTTTAAACTCTACAACACATTTCCAATGAAAATTCAGATGAAAAATGAAACAAGACAAACAAAAAACATACTAGGTTTGCAAATTATGAGCTAAAGGGAAGTCATAATGTCTATATTTTGCCAGGTTTCGGCTCACTTCAAACCTTTATTCTTCTAGGTTTTATTTTTACACTTATGCCTTGATTGGTAGAAACAAGGAGTATTTAAAATAAGACTAGTACATGTGTACCTATATATGGGTGTTGACAAAGCTTTTAAAACATACCCAACAATGACACAACAAAGACAAAGTGTGCAACTTGTTTGATAAGTACTGTTTCCAATTTATATGTTACATGTAGTATGCAAAGGTATATTAATTACATGTAAAACACCTATACACAGTAAAAAAAAAGCACATTGTTTACTAAAAGCCTGTCACTCTAACAAGTTGTTTAAACCTTTTTTGTGATTGTTTAAACATTTTAAACAACTTGTTTTAAAATTTTAAACAGTTGTTTTAAAATTTTAAACAGTTGTTTCAAAATTTTAAACAGTTAGAGTGATGGACTTAAACAATGTGCTTAAAATTTCAAAAAGTGCTTTTAGTATATCCACACACAAAAAAATCATAAATCATAGTGAATTGGAAGACATTTTTGTATCATACCTGAAAATTGTTATTTTTTAAATTAAAAAATCTGAAATCTGAATGTGACATAAATTGGGGAGGTACAATAATTTGTCATGATGACAAATTTTAGTTTCTAGTTATCGGAGTGGTTGTTTTGATTTTTGGGGGTAAATTTCAAAAGTAATGTCAGGATAAGGTGGCTTTTAAATGCTTCTATTTGTATGTCTCAATACTGTAGCTCACTGAAATGTTAAACATTTTCACACCAAGTTGAGAGCAGTAAAAAAGATGAACAACTTCAACTGCAGACCTGAACAATCATTATAATAATTAATGGGGAATATAAAATACTTCAGACATTGTACGGAAAACAGATAAAACAATCAAGGCAATATTGACCAAAAAGTTTAGATGCCCAAACAAAAGTTGTATGAAAGCCTACATGTACATGTTAGCTACATGAAGTGCTGAAAATCCCATGCATAATTTTGCAAAACTTGTATATACGTATGCGTCTTTTATACTTTCTAAATCATTTCAGTTTAACTACTTGAAGGCGACAGTCATTAAACATCTACAGTCCATGGTGTTTGGAGAGCAAAGGAATTACTCATGAGCACCCTTCTATAAGGAAATGTCAGTTATGATAGAGTTTTGTTTTGATAACTTTTTAGAGAGGGAAGATTTATTCCTTATGCCTGAGGATTCTCCTACACCGTAGAGCCAGGGTTCGAGAACATAGCCATAAGAAAAAAAGAGGGTCGAAGGGTCTCCTAAGTTGAAAAGCCGACAACAATGCAAGCCAGAGGGGACTGTTTTCAATAAGGACCAAAAAAGTGGGAATGCCTTTATGAAAGATTAAAGTTTTGAAAGCCTGCCCCAGATAGTGTATTTTATGACAGGTGATCAAAAATATAGAAATTTTGCATGCAATCAAGATTCAAGTGTGATTTTTTTTTGTACTTGAGTTAAATAAAAACTTTTTTCTGAGCTCCTTGCACCTTCTTTCCTGCCAGGCACTTTCCCATTTCCATCTCGTCCAACTTCACTTTCTTTGTGAAACAAATTGTTTAGATAATGGATTTGACAAGGGCTTGTTTCATTTGCTGACAAGAAATCGAATAAGTTGGCCCAAATAAATTCTAACTGAGAAGTTTGCTGCTCCAGTCTTGCCAAGAAAGTCTTTTGGCATTAGTCCTTCATTGTGGGATTGCTTTTGAACATCATTGTATACATGTAGAAGGTGAGTAGAGGCCCTATGCCACTCAGCAAGGCAGATCAGATGAGGCCTGATTCTTTAACAAAAAAAAACAAAATATAGTTTAAGAGAGCCTAGTTGATTTAACCTACCAATTACATGTAGACATACATGTACATCTGGCCTTAAAATTCAGTCATTTAAAGAGAAATACCAGTAGTTGCAGTAAACACTTATTTCATGAGAAAGTCTGTAAAACCAGGCTTAATTGTCAGTTTATCATCGAGGATCTAGCTCTGGTACAGTTACATAAACTGAACTTTGTGAAATCTTGAAATCAATGCTGAAAATGTTCACACTGAAGATCCCCAACACAGATAGGCACACGTGGGACAATGTATTATTATTGCTGGAATAAAGACCTGATGGAAGTGACCGAATCCGCTCTTATTTTGCTTATTTCTCAGCAATTACACAATTTCTTCCAGAATCCTGTGGCACATATTTTTTATTCATAACAACAGACACTTGGGTGGTCATTATATTAGATTCTGTAAAAAGTCATTTTGAGATTGTTACCAAAACTGGAATTTATCTTTAAGCCCCAAAGATGGTTATTAACTTTATAACTAATCATTTATGAATAGACTGCTTTAATTACAAACACAACGTAAACCTCCATAATCAAATCCTATGGGATTTGCGCATTTCATTAACAATTTGCATGGTATTGCTGTGATTGCAAAAATCTCCAAATCAATTTTTTGACAAAAATTGACTGATACAACAGTTCAGATGAACACAGACGATAAGTCTAATTCTGTGCTTCTTAAATGTATTTGTAGCTTTGTATGATTGGTGGGGGAATGAAGACGAAAATGAAAATGTCTGATTTTCACAACTTGGTGAGAGTGACCAGGTTTTACTTGCTCTGGTACATGAACAAACTCCATTTCCATGTGGACCTACAGACAGCCATCCACCTGTTTCCCCTAAGTGAACCGCCGACATATTTACTACTAATGAACTCACTCAGTACTATTCCAGAGACAGTAATTGTTTAGAGTTCAACTCAAATTGGTTGACAGATCTATGAACTTGAATGGCTCTAATGAGTGAAAGTTCAACTCTCCCAAATCATCGGAATCCTCTCTCAAGCTTTCAATCCACTCACAGAAATATGTACACCACTCTAATATCTGGCCAAGGAGCTTCTTGGTCTCCAGGAGAGATCATGCACCCACAGGGTGGTTCTTACTAGTTATACGTACCTCAGTGGCTCAGTGGCTCAGTCACATTTGCTCTACGATGGCCGTATGGCAAGTCAAAAACAGCCATTTTATTCATTTTTTTCCAACCACCTATGTGAAGCTGGTACAAAAAGATGTTAAAACGGCTGTTTTTGACTCGCCATATGGCAAGGCAACCATTGAGCAAATGTGACTGAGGTATCAAGATTTGATATACACATGCTACATGTTATAGGGATGCTCCAAGCTTGAGATATTTATATCTTAATAAATTGAACAAAAAATAAACGGAGCAAAATGCTGAAAATTTGATCAAAATCAGATAAAAGAAGTTCTATTGAATTTTAAGATTTGCATTTTTCCAGTGTAACCGTTCTAGGCATGTCTTCATGAACATTCATTAGGTGGGCTGATGATGTCATATCCCACTTGTTCTTTTGTATTTTACAACATGAGATTATTCAACATCTTTCTATCAAGAATTAAAACAATTGGATTGACAACTGATTAAAGTGCATTGGTTATTTATTGCCGCAACTTATTTCGTCATAATGGAGACACATCATTTACACATGTATGAAAAAATGAAACAATTATGATTTCAAGTAATAACATAAGAAAAAGGAAAGTGGGGATATGACATCATCAGCCTACATGTACCTAATGAATATTCATGACAATGTGCTTATAACTGTTTTCACAAAATATTAGAATTCAATATGTTATTTGTTATCCGATTTTGATGAAATTTCCAGCATTTTGCTCTGTTAATTTTACTCTTTTTATTTAAATGAAAATATTTTCAGCCCAGACCGTCCTTTTAAGGGGGTGTAAGCCCTAAAATTTTTGAAGAAAAGCAGCAAAAATAAAAAAGTTGAGTTCATAAAAATCCCTCCCAAAATAGAAATAATTGCCCATTTTTCATTATGGTATGAAACCTTTTCTAAAGCATGGCATGGGCTGAAAATATAAGGATATATTTGAAGCCTTCTAAAAAGCAATTACTAAATTTATCAGAAAAACACTCAAAATGGCCTTTCTTATAAAAAAAGGAAGACATTTCATATCAAGAGAGAGCAATAAACATCCTCAAATTGAAATAATAAAATTATAAACATCACAAAGAATCAATGAAAAAAAATCAACATAGCTAGATACACCTTTGAAAGATTGGAATGTCTGATGACACTAAAAAAATGATTCAATTGTACTGAACCTTTACAAAAGCTTTATGGACAGGAATTAAATACTCTCAATGGAATCCGTTTAGAGCCTCAAAAGTTCATGCACAATACTACATGAAAAGAAAAAGTTTGATGTCTAAAGTTCACATCATGACCCAAATACATTAAGACTTTGTGAACTCGAACGTGAACATTAACATTCCAGGCAATGCCATACCATTGTAGTTTACAGAAAATTTGGTATGTGATAAATTACAATGTACTAGTAATTAAAAAAAAACATATTTTATCCGAACATGCACATTTACAAAAGAACATTGCACTTTACATAAAAATCATCTCTTATCAATAATCAAAAATGATTATTTTTTTTTTGCAAAGTGAAAATCCAACATTGACAGACATTTATTTAAATCTACGTGTACTGTATACTGTAAGGTACATGGATTTCTTTTTTCGTAAAGCGATATGTGGAAAAGATAGCGGACATGTTATTATTGTCATCACACAAATGTAGTTTCAGAACTAGTGTCAATTCCAGTAAAATATATCTCAAATATTCATTCATATAGTTTCACTGATGGTGCTCAAGTCTTTGGTTGAGACAAAACACCTTCAAAGTTCAAAACCTCAAACAGGAATCACTCCTTGTTTTCAAAGCTTCCGTCAATTTCTCTGAATGTATGATAACATACGTGTGTACATGTAAGCCGCATTTAAGCCGCAAGCCGCAATAAGTCGCATTATTTTTACGAGCGCCCGTCCTGAAAAAAGCGGATAATCGCCATGACAACTGGACACGCCCCCTCCGATGCGGTTGTGTTGGAAAAGGGTGACCTTGTGACCTCATCATGGCAATTATCCGCATTATTTGGAAATGCGTTCATAAACTCAAAATCTTTATCCCGATGCCGCTATTATGCGGATAATAGCAGCATCAGAGTAATGCGGATAACTCTTGTCCTCCTCCAATTTTACGACCAAATTATGCTGCTATTAGCCGCCTAATTAATTTTAATTGGGTTTATGAAAGGGGTATTACACTCCTTGGGAGAAAGGTTTGATCTTAAATCAAGAAATACACCAGAATTTTCTACTTTCATCCAGCTTAAATTGTATGAGTACCTGTAATGCTGATTATTAAAAATAGAACTGGTCAGTGTTGTGAGGGGAGTTCATTAAAAGGTGTCGATAATACACCATGTTAACACCAAAGTGTTGATAGCAACAGAATGTGTTATAATAACACAATGGTTATTGAATTAACACAATGAATTTCAGGGTAGGAAATACTTTTTAGGGGCTACATGTAGCTTTTTTTCCACATGGGGCGAATTGAATAATTTTGGGGGCTATTTCCTTTGAATTTAAGGGCTACATGTACTTTGTAAGGGAAACAAGAAATTATGCAGTAAAAGCAAATATCATTATTCTGTCATAGTTAGAATATTGATTTTCTAAATAATCTTGAATATTTTTTTGTGACACATCTTGGGGCGACTCTAGAAAGAATGGTTGCCCCAAAGCATGCATTTTGGGGGAAGTTTAGGGGCTATTTGGACTGTCATGAAGGCGAAATTGCCTGTCGCCCTCATGTTTGCCTACGCTGATGCATTTACATGTAACACTGGTGTAAATGTTGGCGCAGTCCTTTAACAAAGCCTACTGGTGTACATTTACTTTTAACATCAACCCCTCTGTTCTTGCAGTGTGTCAAAATGCAATGCAGCGCAAGGCAATGGCAGAACCAAATAACACTCAATCTTACACTGCAAGTGCAAGCAGGTACATGTAGAACATTCCCTTTAACATTTGATGCAATGAAAATTATTTTACGTCAGAATACCAAGGATTCTGCAGCGCTGTATGGAAATCTAATTTGTGTCCGGGATTGATTTCGTAAATGACATAGCAGGCGCCATGGGAGCATTTCGCAATGAAAATTAAATTCCAATCAAAATATACAGATATAAATATTGTGTCTGCAGCGTTAGGTACATAAGGGGGGAATCTTCGGTGCAAGCATTTAGGATTGAACAGGAGAAATAATCCATCAACATATTTATGACCGAAGAAGATTTTATGCCTCAATAAGTTGATATGAAATGAAAGGTCACCAAAGTTGAAATCGGAGACAGTTATAAATATTACATTGTACCAAATGTACTATGGCAAGGTATGTGGCAATTACAGGACGGTAATTTGTTTGCAAATGGCATACTGACTGTTTCAATGTGTATTGAATTAAAAAGAAAACCTGGCAAAATACACCTGTAGATGTTTGTAAAATAGGGTTGATTATTAAAAACCTTAAAGAGAAATTAAAGTAGTTACTGTAAATGCTACGAGAAAGTCTGTAAAATCAAGGTTAATTTTCACTTTATCATCCTACATGTAGATATTGGACTGAACTTTGTGACATAATGAAATCTAGGCTGAAATACACACTGACAATCGCTACCCTCCATAAATAAGCACACATGTAGCAGTTGTACTATTATTGCTCCATAAAAAAAAGACCCAACAGTTTGCTGGAATATTGTGCTTATTTTGCTAATTTCTCAGCAATTAGGACCTGCACAATTTCTTTTAGATACCTCTGACACATACATGTACATGTATAGACACTAAGATGGTCATTTTATCAGATTCTGTACATACTAATTTTTGAAATTGTAACAACATCTGGTCATTTTCAAACGTGAGTGACACGACAATCGGAGAGGTTTAAGGGCTCATATCTTCAAACTTAAAGGTTATGAATCAATCATGACTACTATATTATATACAATGTAGGACTGGCATGGGCCACTGCGAGTTTGATTTGAATTCAACAATTCGTTTAGTAGATATGATTAAAAAACGGTGCGTGAGTGACACGACAAATTTTGGACATGGGTTTCTGACCACTAACACATATGGTTGGATTCGTGCCCAAGTAATTGTCATGGAGTACTGTGAGTACCAGTAAATGGACATAAATAGTGTACCTATCTAACACATATAGTCAAAATCAATCAAACCTCTATGGAAAATGGTACCCTCCTATATACCGTGAGTGACACGACATCCAAAACGTGAGTGACACGACAAGTGCAAAAATACAACATTTATCTCAACATTGAAAGTATTTTTTGCATGATCTAGAAAAGTAAAATACCATTAATCAAAAAACAAGCTTAATTACATAATAACTGCTTTCTTTAAAGTTCATAATATGTCATCCTGATGTTTTATTCTTAGTTTATGGTCATATTTGCCCATCAACTCACATTCCCTATACCATACCACATTGTCACACTAGGGGTTCTACTAGTGCTGCAGCCGAACCGCCGAACCGAACGGAAGTTCGCCGAACTTGGCACTTCCGAACCGGACCGAACCGAACCGAACACAAAGGCCTGGTTCGGAAGTTCGGTAAAAAAAATGTTAACATGCAATGCGTAAGTGTGATGACTACATACTAGATTTAAGTATAAAATTGAACAAAAAAATATTGGTTAGTGATTGTGCACAAAGAGAATTCCACTCAATATATTTTTAAAATCCACTATGATAGCTCCCATCACGTCTTTGATTGAACTGTTATCAACTTAAGAATATTTTATTAACATAAATATATTTTTTCTTGATAAAATGAGGGGACATTTTGAAGCTTAACTCGGTATAAAAGTGTGGTGTAATTACGTAATGCCATAATCGATCGTGATCGTAATCGGACCTAATCATTTTGTATTTAATAAAGAAAAAGAACCAGACAAATTCATTCCTCGTAAATGACAAAGTATGACAGTTTCGGTCTCGTGTTTGATTAAATTTTTATCATTTTCAATTTTTTTTTATAAACATGAATATATTTTTTCCTTATAAAATGTGGGGACATTTTAAGCTTAACTCAGTTAAAAAGTGTAGTTGAATTACGTATTGCTGTAATCGGACGTACATTTAATTGTTTTGTATTTAAAAAAAAGAAAAAGACAAGACAAATTAATTCCTTGTGACTGACAAAGTAATGGTAAAGTATATATATTCCATCTTCTGAAATTTCCATATTAATATAAAAGATAAATAAATAAGAGATGAAGAAATGAGGGTGAAAAACAGAAAATATAAAAATTCAAACCAAATCAACGCATGTTCCCTGATCGATGTTCCGGAAATGGTTGGTAAGGAAAGTTGAAACAGGAAGTCCAAACAACCTGCTCTCGGTTGCTATTATACAGGTAAAATTCGTATTCCGAACTTGAAATGTTTTTCCATTGTCAATATTTTCTTAAAAGTGGTTTAATCTGGTCAATTACTGAAAATGAAATGATAAATTATCAGTTCCGTCTTAGTTCTGACGATCAACGCCGGGTGATTTCACAACACTAAAATACAGTGTAGTCCCATGTACTCATTTTCGTGTTGGAAATATGTTTGAAGTCACGTAGCGTCGATCTTTCTGGACAAAGAATGGACTGATATTTTATCTTTTTAAAGTAATTCATTGACCAGATTTCACCACTTTTGAAAATAGGGACTTTCTAAAACACTCATATTCTTTGGAATGTGAATTTTACCGGTATAATAACAGTTGAGTGGAGGTTGTAAGTCTACTGTTTCGACATTCCCGATCAACACTTTCCAATTTGAGAAGCTGCGTTGGCAATGACATCGTAATTAGGCCTGGGACGATTGTCATTTTCACCATTCGATTATTTCCTGAAAAAATAATCGAATGATTCGATTGTTCGTTGGGGAATCACGTCTTTTAAGTCACAATAGGTGACCTAATTTATGGTGACCCCCCCCCCCCCATGAAGAAATCTCCATCAAAGACATGTTTAGCATAAATGAAAGTAGGCCCTTTTCCCTCGTTTCCATGATTTTTATATCAAAAGAAACTACATGAAATGAGATTAATCTTTCAGTATATTGTTCCAATGATAATCTTTCCTAAATCAATGCTGTTACTCTGGCATCATGCATACATCCCCAAGTGCCACACCCCTTCATATGAATGAATCAGCCCAGATCAGCCCAAAGACGTAAACAACTCATTCATGAAGTATTCTTTGAGATTGACCCCAGGTGGAGCATTTCACTTGAAAAATTTCATCCCTTGCCCACACCATTTCTCCGCCCCCACTTGTGGCACTGTCCACGATGCTACACATGTATTTAAAAAAAAATATTTCATTTGAAATACCTTTAAAATTACGATTTTTTCATCATTTGAACCTACATGTATAACTGGGTCTATTTTTGGAGACTAGTCGAGAAAGTACTGGTGAAGACGGGCGCATGTTGGAATGTCGTTTTCATTGTGTGAGGGGGATATAAAAAGGTTGCATTGTTTTGAAACATGAAAGGAATTGTCCGGCTCCCACCCTATCTTTCTCTCTCTCTCTCTCTGTCCCTCTCTCTCACACACACACACACAGATGGGGGAGGGGTCAATTCATTTCTGAAGTCATGACCTTTCCTGATAAGGGAACCACTACCTTCTTCTTTGTTTCCCAAAGTTTCATTGGCTATCCGAAGGTCCAATCAGCTCAAGTGAGCTGGTTGTGTGTTTACTTATTGTTTTGTGCACGCAGACAATGACTTATTTTGTGTATCGACGGCAAGGTCGGGTGGGATTAAAATTTTCGGAGCGCTTTCATGTTGGTGTGTAACTGTGAATGTGATACAATCATTGATCATTTTTGAAAAATTACCTCGGTAACATTATAATTTTTAAACCTGTATGAAGTATTCAAAAACCGTTGTCATCGTTGTTTTCTTGTTTTTGTTATTATTACTTGGGTATTCGAGTTATCCCAATGTCATAATCAGGATCTACCGAACATTCGATTAGTGTAAATTTTTCTAATTTTTTTTTTCGATTGGTGATTGGCAGCATGCCAATCGAACCATTCGATCAATCGATGTTTACTCCCAGGCCTAATCGTAATCGATCATGATCATAGCTACTTGAAATAATCATGAAAAAAATATTCTGATCTTTGTAATTCTGTTTCTGTCCTGATTCTCTCATTATCAATATTTTTTCTTTTTTTAATTTTCATTTTAAAAAAGAAAGTAGAAATGACTTATTTTTTGTTTAAAGATTAAAACAAAAGAAAGTTCAACAATTTTCATAACTATTCTTTTTAGAAACAAAATTTATTATAAATATATGATAGATCATGCTTGAGATCACTTCGTTTGTGGGTCGGCGATCTTTATTTTTTTATATGTTAAATATAATTTGGCATTTATTGCCGAACCCCGAACCGAACCAAAGTTCGGAAAAAAATTGCCGAACCCTGCCGAACCGAACCGAACCCGAACACGCCGCCTGACTTGCAGCACTAGCTTCTACCACTCTCCTCTTTAGAGGAGGGGGCACTTGAAGGAGGTGTTATATATATTCTTGGCATTGACATCAACTCAAACATTCTTTTTGTGGCCTGATATCATTCAAAACTTTAACTCTTTCTCCCTATCTGTATATGAAAGTTTACAGGTTCCTACAATTCAGCATCCACAACGGATGGAATAATTTTTCCTTGTAAGAAAGGTATTCTCAATAGTCGCTAACATCATCTGGCATGGTCCCTTTATACCTCAATAGCTTTTCCCCCTCGAGGTCCAGCTCTGTTCTTATCAGGGTACCCCCCCCAAAAAAAAATTGATCTACTGGTACATGGCAACCCATCCAAAGTTGCTCAAATCAAAATGTTGGGACCTACATGAACATGCATCATTTTGTTGTAATGAATATGTGTAACTGCAAATCTGCTCTGAACACACATCGGCCCACTTATGGTAGTTTGCTGTTCAGACCCTACATGTAGTTAATCACTAGCGGTATGAATGGTGGCCGAACAAATAATGATTTTGAACTTGGCATGTAGCTGCTTCAAGCAATATCCAAAATGTTCTATCAAATCTCAGTACATTCTCACCTGAAATGTTTGTTTTCTTGCAAATTTGTTTATTTCATGTCCTGGAATACAAGCTTTATGGCAAATGAAAAGGTTGATTTAATCAATCAGAAGGAAAAGAAAAATATTTTCTTTTCTGAATTTGAAAAAATGTTTGGTGTTCATGGTGATCTCTTATATCTCATGTACACTACTTTACCACTAAATTTCTGCAAATTTCAAAAAAGGATCCCTGACTTTTCTAAAGCTCTATGAGTATAACAAAGAAATAACATTGCTCAAAAGAAAGGTGAACTTTCTGCTCATTTCTGTAAATGGAGACAGTGAATGTTCGAGTAATACCTAGGTATGACTTGAAACATCACCATCACCAACCCTTTATGCATTGTAAATATGTCCATTGCTAAAGTATAGTGGTTTTTCTCTTGATACATTCATAATTTTGTGTTGATTATGTTGTTATATTCTTAATCACAGTACATTCACCAAAATATGAATTAGGATCCGAGTCTTCAAACCAATGGAAAATTGTCAGGATTTTTTAAACCAAGGCAACCACGGAGAGGAGAGAAAATAGATGAACTCAGTGTCAAATTCAATATTTCCATAAAAAGGAGTAAAATTAGGAAGATGGAGGAAATTATTAGCCTAAAATAGGCCTAAATGATGTCAGGAACAACATTTTGACTGTATCCCTGGTAAAACGCTTAAAAAATTACTGGATGTCCTTTTTTATACACAATATAATACCGTGAGTGACACGACATTTCGTGAGTGACACGACATTGTGAGTGACACGACACAACTTTAACAGTTAATTTTAGCTTTACCTTAACACATTGGACCAAGTTACTTTATATACAATAAGGTACAGATAAACTGTATTTGCTCCAGTACTGGGATAAATTAGTTTTCAGAATACACAGCTCTAGAAAACTTTTTGCATTTAAAACGTGAGTGACACGACAACCAGTTTTGAAAACTTCGAAACCCAATTTTTTTCAGAAAAACACTTCACAGAATTTTTTTTTGCTATTTAGGAGTTAGATACAATACACAGCTTGTATCTTGCCAACAAATGTGCTTCTAATACAAATTTTATATTGTGATAGGCAATATGTGAAATTTAATGCAAAAATCAACATTTTGTAACATTTAATTTCCCTTGCATAAAATTCACTGTATCTCAAGACATAATTAATACTTTTATGTAAATGAAATGGAAAAATATACTTTAAGATGTCTAGTTTAAAAAAACATTGATGCCTAATGATTTCTAGCAAGTTTTAATTTTCACCCCCATGTCCACTTTTGTTTGAAAATGACCATCTGTCATTAATTTCAAAGCTGTAGAGGTACATGTATGCACTGGTATAGGACTAAAGCTTATACACTTATTCTAAAATGGACTTGGAGAAGATACCGTACATGCCCGCCCTTACATACTTGTACAGTATACTTAAATCTTGATAAAAATTTTGATATAGGCCTATTAAAATAGCCATCAATGTCAATGCATACATGTACGCCTACGCGTGGTTAATCACCATCTTAAATTCAATGCAGGTTCAAAATAAAGTATCAAGACGAGACAATGAATGATCTGTCATGGATCAAGTCATTTCCTATCGAGCTGGGTTTTTGAGGAAATCACCTCTCCACCAATGTAATAAGATAACAGGAAAGGAAGCCGCAATATCAAGATTTCTTCACCACATTGGGTATCATATGATATGACTGACTGCATGTATGCTACCCATCATGCACCTATTAGGCGGTGCTGCACCATCCCGAGTTTGCCCAATCTCAAGATTTTAGCCCGATCGGCCCTCTTCGCGAATAATCTCGAGATTAAAGAAACCCCGTCTCCACCATCGCAAGAAGAGCTATCCTGCTCGAGCGAGGCATCGATGCACTGCCGTGTATAAATAATCCCGAGTGCGTCTGCACCTACGAATTAGTGCGATAATTTGTGAAATAGTGCGCTATTTTGCAAATAATCCCAAGTTGACTTGGGACTGCATGCAATCTCGAGATTAATCCTACGAAATAGCGTGATAATTGCGTCTGCATTGAAAATAATCTCGAGATTGTTCAGATCGGGATAATTTGCCAGATCAGAAATAGAGCGCTAATTTGAAAACTCGGGATGGTACAGACGGCCCTATGGTGTCTAGCAACTGCATTGTTTTGAAATCTTCCTGATGTCTGAAGATTTTGATCTTCCTATTCATTGAAACACTGATGAAATATGTGTTGCGTGTAAAGTACAGTAATAACGTAAGATTCAGGAGTTTAATGTATATGCAAGGCATACATGTAGATCCATTGTACAATGTAAAGGGGCTGCATGCAAGACTGGGCAGCAGGCTGGGCTTCAGCCCCCCCCCCCTACCCCCTCCCTCCCACCCCAACTTCTTCAATAAATTTATAGAAAAATATAAAAATTACAATTTTTATTTTCCACAGGGATAGCATCCCCCCCCCATATATGCATCCATCCTCACATTTTTTTATGCGAACAAGTAGCGCGAGCTGAAAACACGTGATATTCTAACCTAACAACTGAAAATGTCCTTTTCATTTCCTCATTATGAATGTTTTCAACTACATGTATAGGACCCGCAGACTAACGGACTTGAAGACTATCGGACCCGCGGACTATCAAACCCACGGACTATCGGAACAGCAGACTATCGGACCCACAGACTAACGGACCTGCAGACTATTGGGCTGTAACCAACTACACATAGCTGCATACATCAGATTTTAATTCATAATTCCATGAATCGATCCAGGGTAATTTCATTCCATTTATTCCACCTTCATGTGTAAAAATAATAAGAATGTATATTTACAATGTGTACAATCAAATCAAGCATTGATACATAAGGTGTGGGCCCCTTCAAAAATTGGTGTCAAGAAACCATATCCAGTTGATTTATAGCGAACATCTGTAGATACCTTCAATTAATCAGAGATACATGTACATCCCTCAATTATGCTGTTGCGTTCCAATCTGTAGTAGATGTACATGTAGCTTGGTAGATAGCCTTTAGGTGGTTTCAGACTGCCTCGAAGTTCGTCAGTTCCAGGCATTCTCTGATCGGGAAATTTACCCCGATCAGAAAATACCAGGTATTTTGGTAATGTGAAAGCAAACTACGCGTAATTTCCCCGAAAGAAAATACCCGCTAAATAGTAGGTACTTGGCGAAATTACGAGAACTTTCGCGGGGATTTTTCCAAGGTCGCAGGTATTTTGGCGTTGTGAAAGCAAATTACGGGAACTTTTAGCCCAGCGTGTTGTTGGGTGCGGTGCCGTGGGTGGCTGCTGGGCTAGTGATTTTGAATCTCGCGCCTTGCCTGCTTATCAGACCATACTGCGCATGCTCGTAACTTCAGGAACTTATCCCGAAGGGTATGTTTCAGGGCGGTGTGAATGCAGGAATAATTAATGGGTATTTTTCAGCCTAAAAAAGTTCTCGTAATTTAACGGGGATTCTTGTGATCGAGGCGGTTTGAAACCAACTTATGTGTCTCATGTTTGCTACTCACTTTAATTTACTGCAGGCTGGGATGAATTGGAGACAATATCCGGCAGAGTCACGATTGCTGTCAAACTATTACTCTGGATCAATTATTAAGCTCAATTTGTTTAATTGTATAAATAATATAACAAGATTTGGACCAAATCAAAACTATTACTCTGGATCAGTTATATGCTCAATTTGTTAATAATAAGATTCCGACCAAATCAAAGCCTCTGAGGGCCAATTTGAACCAGGAATACAACATTTTGAGAGCAAGTTTGATTTCTCTCTCTCACTCCCTCATCTCAAAAAGCTGATAACCCGAAGTTTCCAACCTTTAGGGCAGTCTGCACCAGCCCGAGTTTTCAAATTAACATGCTATTTCTGATCCAGCAAATTATCTCGATCTGAACAATCTCGAGACTATTTGTAAAGGAGACACAATTATCGCGTTAGTTTGCTGGATTAATCCTGAGATTGCAATCCAAAGTCAACTTGGGATTATTTGCAAAAGAGCGTGCTATTTTATGTATTATCCTGCTACTGTAATTCGCAGGTGCAAATGCACTCGGGATTATTCATTCAAAGAGTTAGACCCCCGGTCAGACCATTATACATCAATGCCTCGCTCGAGCAGGAATCGCTCTACTTGCGATGGTGGAGACGTGGTTTCTTGAATTTAGAGGACCGATCAGGCTAAAATCAGGCTTGAGATTGAGCAAACTCGAGCTGGTGCAGCACCCCCTTTTGTCAGCTTATAGTGGAAAGCCCTAAAACCAAAAGATCTGGGGTTCGAATCCCACTGAAACCCCCTCGACAAGACGTTGATCTACATTTACCACTCTCCACCCGGGTGTGAAATTATAGTTACATGAAATATGTGAACATTGACTTTATTTCTCAATACTCCCTTTATGCCCTCACATGCATGTTACAATATGTAAAACCAAGAAATGGCGAGACAACATAAATGGACAGCATACTTTCCAATACATGTGCACATGTATATATATGCAACCACTTTATATCAAAATAAGGAAGAATGTACATGTACTTTCAAAACTTTCTGTTGACCCATTTCATTTTGGGTTTCAATTTGAGTGCAAAGGCTATTCATCAGACACCGGACAGACACCTATCAGGAAATGATGAGTTTTCTTTCAAACAAAGAGTGTTGGTTTTTTGCATTCTTATTATACCGTGTGTGGATTTTACTCAAAGTTCTATATGTTCCTGGAAACTGATTCGATCACTTCCAATGAAAGAGACAAGATGTCAAAGCAAACATAGACTTGGACTTTGAAGCTAATAAATAAGCTATAATTAGAACATAGAAGGTCATATATTTGCACTTCCCCTTGTACATGTACTGTATCCCAATCTTGAGATGCATGATAATCACCCACTTTTTTGTTTAATTATAAAGGAAAGACCAAAATTTTGTTTCAATAAGCTGCATTCCGTTGGTGAGACATGTTCCTGCGTGCCTTATTCTACCACCAAGGAGATGATATGTCTCCTTGGTTCGACCCAGATCTGGTGCCTTGGGACTGTCACCCATCCACATTTGGCCCTATGTGAAATTACCAGATAAAATGAGGTATCGGGTATACAATAGGACATTAAGATCTCATAGAACTCTTGGTTTATTTTTTTTTTCAAAATTAGTTCAATAAATCAGAAAATAACTGTTTATTGCTCTTTTGAATTTAATAATATGCATGCAGAGGTAAATTTGCTGGTAAATGTCTGGATAAATGAACTGAAGGTGCGATGCAGAAAGTCAGATCGTAAACTGAGACTTTTGAAAATCTTATTAAGCCTACAATGTCAGCTACAACATGAGATGCAAATTCATCAATACTTATTACTTTACGCATACTACATGTACATGTAGGCCTACTGTACGAGTATGTACATGTACATGCAGGCTTCCATACTTTACATACCACTTGTTCCACTTTTCAAGACTTCTATCAGGAAAATAAGCTGAAAAGTTACACTTACATGCAGTATCATGTACATTAATACATAGGCCTACATACATGTTCATGTATACAAGTACATGTACATGTTCATGTGTACATGCACAAATGTACATGTAGGCTCCTTGAGTATGCCCTGTAGATATTCATGTGGAAGCAAGTTCCACTTCCATGAAGACCAGACCAGTATCTGAACTCAATATGACCCGCTACACAATGGAATGCAGTCGCTATGGTGAATAATTGATTACCAGGTTGCTAGGTAACTTGCCATCCTCACATCAATCTGAGAAACAAGTTGGATGGATCTCATAAAGTTTTAAAGAGATATTTAAGAAATTTACCTGTGCATGTAAAGGCAATACAAACCCGCAGAACTACCATAAATACAGTCAACATGTAGGACCTACGTCACGTCTACATGTACATGGTCATCATATTCAAGACATTTGAAAACTTGTTCTGTTACATTTTCAGACACAAAGCATCACTGGAAATTATGTGGTTGTTTGCTTTTTAATATAGGCCTATTTAAAAAAAATAAAAACACAAAATTTGGGGGCTTTTTTTCAATTTTCGGAGGCTACTCTTCACAATCTTCATGTACAGTACATACTGCTTAAATCTCCTATAGAAACAATAATGTAAAATTAATTAGTACCACCATAACCAGTCATTTGAGTGGATGTTGTTTTGATACGCAACAAAATATAAGAGAGTCTGGCTGCCTACCGTGCTTTCGACTTTTGGGGGGGGATCCAAATTCCCTGATTTTTCCCTCAATCGAGGCATTTTTTCCCAGATTTGAGGTATTTGTTATCAAATTCCCTGCTTTTTCTTTGACTGGAAAAAAGTAGAATAGTTTTCCCTGATGGGCTGGGAACCCTGCATGTACATGTAGGCCTACATTGGATAAGCTTTACCATTGCAGTGAATGGAGATCTTCCGGGCTATTACTTCAATTTCCAGCCTAGCTCTTTTGAGCATTTCAGGGGCGAAATCACCCTGAGCCCCTGTGTTACATCTTTTCCCCAACAGTAAACATGATAACTTAGTAAACATAGACAAAATTATGGAAACAAATTAATTCTCAAAGCATGGATGTTCAATAATACCTTCGTTTTTGCCTACGTTTAACTGTACATGTAGGCCTGAAGGAAAGTCAGTTTTCAATGTCACATGTAATGAACAGTGATTATTGTATACCTGTATTATGTACATGATTTTGGGGAGTTTGTCATTTTTTCAACAAACAAGAATTTCAAAGGCACTACAAAGTCGAGAAAAAATGAAGCCTTAATGATGTTCAGGTACATTCCATTCAAGGCAACCTGGCTACATGTAATTTATCATCGGAGCAGGTTGAACTGATGTTGTTTCTTTTTTTATTCCTTTTTTGTTTTGTGGCTATTCAATTTATGAGCTGACATTGCTTTCATAATGGGCACCTTTAATGAAAACAGCCATTGGTGGCTTGGGGGAGTGGTTTGCAGGATTGCAGCATGCTTTCAAGCTGGATTACACTACCAACCAGCAGACCGTATGGTAATGGTATGGTGAGTCCCATCGCTACAAACACAGCTAGCTTCTGGCTGGTTCAGACTAAGGGTGTGTTTATGCTTCCATTGCGAGGACAGAATCAGCGATTTCAAACGTTGATTCAAAACGCCAATCGTAAACGTGGTTCTGGGAGTGCTGTTTATGCTTAACTTTTCAGAGCAAATCATGATCTCCAGCTGGCTTCGCATCGTAAAGCGAGGTCAAATTGGGCGCGCCTTATTTCGAAAGTTTTTTTTTCCGACTCGGAGAGTTAACATGGAGAAATACGACTGTATTTGCCCGCGGATTTTCATCTCACCGGAAGCATGACCAAATGACGTCATTTAAACACGTTTACGATCGTGGTTCTGTTTATACTTCCCCAGAAAGCCTGATTCTGGTCAAACGACATTTACAAACGCACCTTTTTGTGAGTTTACGATCGGCGTTTTGAAACAGCGTTTAAATGAAAGTAAGCATGGACGCAACCGTGTTTTGGACTTATCACATTTGGAAACGCTGATTCTGGCCTGAAAAGTGGAAGCATAAACACAGCCTAAGGAAGGAGTAACATTTGGAAAGGTCATCAATCTTCTTAGATTCATCGGTTCCACGCCGCCGCCGAGAACACAACACTGTACCGACCGGTCAGAAACATTTATAGACCAAGTAGTGTAGCAGTCCACGAGGCAATAAAGAAATTATATCTGCCCTTTTTAACGACCTCCTCATAGGAAGCTACACGTACAAGCAAATACTGGGCTAAAAAACATTTACATGATGGGCCTCATTTATTATGTCGACTCAAATATGTGCAATTCATCAGGCTCTGAAGACTCAATTAAAATGGTGGTTTCATGTAGGCCTACATTAAGAGCACTAGTGTAGGCCCTACACCAAGGGATTTTTTAGGGGCCTTGTTTTTCACTTTCACATTAAAGTGATTGGTAAACATTGGTTTGACTTTTAAAAAATCTGAGCTAGAAGGTCACACTTGTCACCTGTGTCTGTGATATGTTACAAAAATGAAGCCCAGAAAGAATTGCGTTCGAAAATAAGTATTTAGTGCTTCAAAAATTGAAATATAAAGTGACCGGAAACACCATCTTAATTTCATCCCATACACTTATGTGTACTATTTAGGCGTCTATAAGACGCCTATTTACAAAATCGGGGTTTGCCTTGTAGTTTTAGCTTTTCATTCTCAATAATGGTTGTTTTCAGGGTTTATTACATGTAGTTCTAATACATGCACTTGTACACATGTTTCATCTTGGTTTGAGAATTTTTTAAATTGGCTGCTAACAAAGTTAAACAATACCTTTAATTGCTGAATTTGGGAGGCTACATGTATTTGTTTTATTTTGAGGGCTCCTTTTCTTGTAAATCATTATTCAGACTGTTCAGTACATGCACATACATGTAGAATAGTGATTTTCTAATTATTCTTGAATATTATGTGAAGCATATCTTAGGGTGACTCTTAATAGAAATAATTGCCCCGAGCCTAAATAATTCAACTAGCAAAATTTAAAGAGTAATTTGGGCTATCATGAAGGCAGTATTGTCCATCGCCCTCATCTAACACATGTACATGTACATGTAGGCCCTATCTCCTATGCTGCCAAATACATTCCATTTTCTGTATCATCGTAAAGAGACTTAAAACAGACAATCATAGACAAACTTATGAAAATTCACTCATATTTGAACTCTACATGTAGTTGCATTGTTATTAAATTTTCCATCACTTTGAACTCCAGCTGAATTGAGAAGTTGCTACTGGTATCACCAGAAGCCATTGACTGCATTACCCATGGCCTTGGGGTGAACCCTGTTAACGACAATGGCATGTGAATGAGTGAGGAAGATGAACAGTCTATTCTTGTTTCAAGTGCTTTGTCATCTTCATCAGCTGCCGAGGACAACACATCCCATCATTGCAAGATGGTGGGGGGGGGGGCAGGGGAAGGGCAGGGGTGGGGAAAATCACGGAGCCACAGTTTCATGCCTTGATTTAAATGGAGTGTACAGACGCTTGAAGCAGTGAGCAATACAACCACTTAAAGACAGTGCCACATTTACATAGTGCTGGCTCTTCATGAAGACGTCTTTACGTAGAGGCCTTGCTGTTGCATCATGAATAAATACAAGAACTTAGAAGGCCTAAATGTGCATGAACACATCACTGCACAGGTAAAAATATACACGCCAACAAAATTATGTATTTTTTATACATGTATCCTACCAGTAAACCCTGGCAAGATGAAAATATGGATACCAACTTTTGGTCTCCTACATGTACATGTATGTACATTTGTAACAACTGTACATTGTATTACACGTACAAATAGGTGCAGGTGTGCATAATTCATATGATTACTATTGATCTATTAAGGCATTTGTAAACCTGGCTGTAGTCATTTATAAGTCTCCCTAATGTATTGTACAAGGTGCATGACAAAATAAGAATTAGTGTGAAGCAATCAATGAATTGTCCCGCAACTTGGCACACTAATCAAGCACTTCCTGTTCTTTATTTGGTTTAAGCTAATCTCATTCCATCATCATTAATCTGTTTCAAGGAGACTGGATGGAGAGCAGACCTGCTTGGTCAAGGTTGTTTAAGTAATTATGCAACACAGAGGACAAACTATAAAAATGATATTCTTGGCTTTCAACAGATATCAATTAGAAAGTGCTAGAGGAAAGGGTACTAAATTCAAAGTAGGAAATTCAATTTTGAATACATGTAATGTACCCTGATGAAGAAGAGGCTAAGAAGTAGGAAGGGTCTACAGTTTTGTATTCCTGAGTAACTAACTCTGCTCTTTTCAGTGATTGTTGGTCATGGGGATGGACATTCAACAAGAGTGATATAAAACCTTGTACAGGTATTAAGTTCATTCATCCAACAAACTCCAACTACATGTAGTGGTGCTAAAAATTTAGTGAACCCCATCCAGAAAAAGAACATACATGAACATGTAGATGTGCATGAAGTTCTGCCATATTACAAAAGCTCAAGAATGATACATGCAGCTATCAAATACTGACACAGTTTTAAGCAAGCAAGGGTAGCACTGGAATTGAGATCTGTTCTAAAGCAACACATGACGAGGGACTTGGGGACACTGTGGGAGTACATGTACATGTATGTCATATGGTGAGCCATAGGGGATCGAGATGAGAAGAAAAATCAATTCCATATACCACCAGAAGCCGTTGTCTCTTCCCTAATGAAATTACTGACAGTAATAATCAGAATGTCTTGCAGGTAGGTATTCCATTGACAATTGCCAATATTGAACTGGTGATCATTAATATCAATATTGTATGTATGAAGGCCTACACTCAGAAATGGCGTGAAACTCCAGGTGCTACCTTGTCATCACAAGTTGCAAGACAAATACCTTGTAAATGTAAATTCTTCAAAATTTACACACAAAAATGTATATTTATATACTTTTTATGCACTAGTACTACTCAATAATATGTGAAAAGTCAGGACTGCACACTAACATTGTTTTTCTACTTTCCAACCTGTTCATGTCGGACCAGTAGATACCCAGTTTTTCCATTTTTTACTTGTCGGAATTTAAAATTGACTGGTCCCAAAAAACAGAAACAATTTTTTTTTTTTAGTTTCTTTTGCTTTTACACCTGTATTTCTTTTATTGTCCCTCCCCCCAAAAAAAATAAAACATACAAACAAACAGTACACACAAAATTGAATAGCTTGCGAGAGCATAAAAAGAACCATTCAACAGCCGTTTTACTTTTAACAGCCTGATTGTACACTGAACTATTTAGATTGCTATTTAGCAACATTCTTTATCATATCAAATCTTTACGATTCCTCAACAAAGCCTATCAAATGGCTTTTGCTTCACCAAAGTGCTGTGAAGCATACAGTAGGAGAGATAGACAGCCAAGGCTTCTGATCCATGGGAAAAATCAATAACAAATTTCCACTTGAGTTGTAGCAGACGATTGTCCCTCCCAAAAAAGGAGCTTGAAGTTAATCCAAAGTTTCAACTAAAGCAGCTCTCTTGTTGAAAGTAATCTGGAAGGACACTGTACATGTACATACATGGTAAATGCATGGATGGGCAGACTTCCATGGTAGTGTTGTACCGTATGTGCAAGTACTGACATACATGTACATGTAAACGTAGGCTCTGCAACTGTAAAGACCTCGACAGGATTGGTTCATATCAATTCATAATTCCAAGTAGCTATCAAGTGTACATGTAGGCCTTACATTAATTTGGTGTCACCTGGTGGGTGTTTCATAAAGTTGTTCGTAAGATACGAATGACTTTACGAATGACTGGTGATCCTTTCTTGTGCTATGTGATATCCCTATGTAATTGAGTTATGACCTAAGAACATGTTCCAGTCGTGCGTAAAGTCGTTCGTAACTTTACGAACAGCTTTATGAAACACCCACCAGGAGCCCGTTGCATAAAACTTTTTACCTGAAAAAACTCAGGTTGTTTTTACCGGAGTTTTTGCCCTGTGTTAAAGTCAATGGCAGAAATCAGACTAACCTTAGTTTTCAGTTTTTACCAGAGTTTTCTCAGGTAAAAAGTTTTCTGCAACAGGCCCCTGGTGGGTGTTTCATAAAGCTGTTCGTAAGATACAAATGACTTTACGCACGACTGGTGACCCTTTCTTGTACTATGTGGTTTCCCTATGTAATTGAGTTATGACCCAAGAACAGGTTCCAGTCGTGCATAAAGTCGTTCGTAACTTAACGAACAGCTTTATGAAACACCTACCAGGTATGTACTAAAGTACATGTATGTACACCAGGGCCCCATTGCATACATGTACATGTAAAAGTACATGTGATTCACCATCCAATGGTAACTAGCTACCATGGTATAACAATGATCAACAGCCAATCAGAATCAAAGATCCCATGATCCCAGGCAAAGTTACCATACTGTAATGGTAACTTTACATGTATATGCAATGGGGCCCTGAACTTGAAGCCATATCATTTCCCCATGATGCAAAAGTTTTGTAATGCACATTTGATTTGATTTATTACTGAAATCAAAATATACGTGCATTGCATGTGAATTATTCCTTTAAATCTGTCTGTATACAGTAATTATATTTTTGGACAGTCTACACCCCCCCCCCCCCCCCCCCCATCCCCTACAGGCCAGATTCCCTCCCATAAACATAAACCTGGTACAGTACAGTATGTACATTGTTATTTTTGGAAACTATGATGGCTTGATCACTTATGTGTGTGAAAAATCTTGTCATCCAGTGGCGAAACTATGGGGGGGAGGGGAGCACATGCCCCCCCCCCCATCGGCTGGCAAAAAACAGGGGAAAAAGGAAGAAAAAGATAAACCTTTGGTGGAAGAAGAAATTACTACTAAGTATATTATATCACGTTATATTATATTATATACTAGAGTATTACATAAAAATTTTTTTTTTATAAATTAAAAAAAAATAGGGCCAACATGTACATGTATGCGTTCATCATTCCTGATGCTCACATTGTCTGTTTAATTAGATACATACATGTATTCATGTTGTACAACATCCTGTCTTCAAGTCCATATACACCAAATATATTTCCTCACACTTCAAATTACATCATTATTGTTATGGCGACATCTGCTTCTTCTTCAAATAAAGTGATTGCCCCCTTTAAGGTCTGGATATGCTCACGTTTGCATTAGTGGATTAGTGTAGTAGATCCATGGTGAGATACGTCTGCTCTTCATGAATTCCTAAAATCAGTCCAAGGTTAAAATGTCCCCTTTTCTGGTCTGAATATAAAAAATTCGCACTCGCATCAATGGGTTGGTGAAATACGTATGGCCTTTAATAGTGAATTCCTACGAACAAGCCTTTAGGGCAAGGCCCCTCTTGCGGACTGAATTTCACAAATTTTCAGCTCGCGCTTCGTGCTTGCAAAATTTGATTAGTGAGATAAATAACATGCTCATGATTACAATGACTACATACATGTAGGTGCTTCATGTTTTGGGGTTTAATTCTAACAAAGTTAGCAAGCACTTGGCGCTCGCAGTAGAAGACTTTGAATGAATGATCTACAGGTATGAATTCATAAAAATAGTCCTTAAAATGTCCGTTTGGGTTCAGCTTGCGTTTTGCACTCGCATTGTTTGTTTAGTGGGACAGATACATGTACAAAGCCTATAATGTCCTTTTTTAGGTCTGAATATCAAAAATTTGCGAGCTTGCATTTACATGTATCTAATCAGTGAGATACATATCCCTTTAAATACAGGTACATGTACATGTATGTCAATCGGGTCAGTATACCTGGCAATCGAGTGCTCTTCGCACGCCCACTACATGTAGGTGACTCAGAAATTTTGCTGGTGCCCCCCCCCCCATGCCGTGACCCACGGTTCGCCACTTTTGTCATTAAGATTTACAGTGTAGGACTTGTATATGTATCTCTGAAATAAGTGGTTTACAAGCCACTTGAACATGATACGGCTGTAACCATTTTTCCCACCTCTTGGTGTAAAACACAGGGTAATTTTCAACAGGTTTTATACTTGTATGGGCTATCCTATTTACATGTAAAAGTGAGCAAATACTTAATGTAGTAAACAGATAACCCCCAATATACACTGTACATAATAAATAAAAAAAAAATATAAATAAACCGAAAATGCATATTTAAATTAATCAAGTAAATTAACAGATAAAAATTTTAAATACCAGACAAAGATACACATGTACAAGAAAATAAAAATGAAATAACAAAAAAGTAAAACTATACATGTATGGGCGGTTAAGGCAAATAAATGTAGCCAGAATGCCCACATGCACACGTACGTACTGTATGTACAACATGTACAATATATATGCTTATAAAAGGGAGACTGGCTCAGCAAAAAACTAATTAACAGTCACTTGATAACTTACATATGTACCATAGTGTAAAACGAAGGTCATTTTGATTGGTGATGGTGTTGGTTTTGGAAACAATTTTGATTGCCTTTCCCAGCTAATTTGTTAATCTGAATTGACATTTAAATCATTGGCTTCCAACAAGAAAGGACTTATTTTCAAGATTATTTTTTTGTGTGTTATGCCCTTTTAATTTCTTTTTAATCACCTAAGATATCAGATTTTATAATCTTTCAATATTAAAAAGAATTTTTCTTTTAAATAAAACCACCATGTTTAATGTCAAATTCAACCTCACTCCAACATCAAAAGATCAATGCCAAACCACCCAATACATGTATCGTAGGCCTTCATGAATGTCTGCCACATTGGTCATTGAATATCAATAAAGATTTCTGTTTCAAGTAGCAGCATCCTATGAACTACATGTACAGAACATCCTCTGAACTTCAGAGAGCTGAATCTGTCTCTGAAAAAAATGATTCACTCATCCCAAAACTTTGATACAGTATCTTCCACTCTTTGACATGTACATGTACATGCATTCAAGCCTATCCTGCATGCACCCTCTAGTAAAGCTAGCCTCCTCGTGATGCATGGTCCACCTGCGACACTGACCCCACACTTCAAATGTCCCAGTACCACTCTACCTATTTAGGAAATCAAGATGGAATATGGAGTCGCATCATTTGCATGAACTCCTTCGAGATGGTATTCTGAGTCACCAAGTGCCAATCTTCTATAACCTTCCTTTTACTCTTCATTTCCTTCTCTTTTTTTCTTCCCATCCATCAGTATCGATTACTCTCTTATTAATTTCCCACGCATCATGCGAGATAATCATGTTCGGTGTGAACAGGATGAGCTTAAAAAATAGACTACTCTACGTACATGTACACATGTATGTTGCGTATGTACATGTATGTGTTGTGTTACAAAGAAATCCTGTCCTTATTTACATACTGTATGTGTACATACATACATGTAGAGGCCAAAGTACAGCCCGCCATTTTTTTTCCTCAAAATTCTTATACTGCAATTTTACAGCAACTTGCTGATATATACATGTAAATAGGCCTATAGTTTGCTTTATACACATGATACATGTTCAGTATGTCACAGCATACTGTACATGCACATGTAGATACAAGTGTACATGTACATTAGGTACTCCAAGGGCCCCCAATAAACCCTGTTTCATTTTTTTTCCCTTCAATACAAAAAATATAACTTTTTCCTTCACACAATATCCATTTTGTTTCACTCATTCTAATAATGTACCCATAGGCCCCCTACATGGAAATAATAAAAACTTTTGAATACTTCAGTTCAGTGAATGTACAATACTTGCCCTACACATGCTCATGTACATCATGCAGTGTACATGTACATGAAGGCCTACTGGTAAACTGTAGTTCAAAGGCATTATTCCCCTCTTCCTACATGTAGATTCTTTGTTCAACAAACATCATTAAAAAAAACAATGTTTGTTTCCAACCCAAGTCCAAATATCTGTATGTGATGAGCATGGGAATTGTACACTTGCAAAGCCTCATTGATGTACAGTGTACAATGTACATATACTCAAACACACTAGACTGTCTTATAATATGTAACAGTGGGGATTCTCCCATCACACATTTGTCTAGACTTGGTTTTCCTCTCTCGCATGTGACTATCGAAAGAACCGCTCGTTAGAAAAAACAACAGTACATTAATTTTCAACAAATTTCCAGAGGGAATATATCCAGGAATATCCCCTGAATTAATAACTTTAAGAGATACATGAACAGGTGTAGAAAGAGATTAACATATTGAAACCAAAACAAACGTTTATGAGTCATGGCATGATAAAGTACTTATATGTTCACAGTTTAGTCCAAGAATGAAGAATCACATCCATCTCACAAAGAACCAAGTATTCTTTCACTTTAATTCATACAGTTCATAATTATTTGTTTATTCAAACATAAAAGCGGAGAAAAAGTACGATGGACAAAATACAATTCAAATCAATGAATGCATGTTAAGTACATAATGTAAAAAGCTACAAATGACAAAAGAAAAGTGTTCTAAAAGAAACAATAGAACAAAGTCATGAACAACAGCAAAATTTGGGTACACCATGTAGATTGACATGTTGCACACACCTGCGGCTACATGTACATGTTCCATACATTGTGTTTCAACATTCAATCGTGCCAATATTGAAAACACAAAAGCAAATAAATCATTTGCTACAAGTATACATGTATACACACAAAGGCAATGATGCAGAAAGTTTGTATCAAGAACTCTTTATGCATTTTATATGAACCAGTACATGTAAACATACAGTACACAAACATGTACCAATGTATTACAAAAAATCATGAATTTTCTTATGTCAGCAGCAGAGTTACATATGCAGTGAAAATCTAAAATGAACACTAATTTCAAGCAAGACATGACCGCGACTCGAATGTGAAAATATCTATTAAAATATGTTTCTACATCTTCTGCTACTCCCTGGGGACAAGACCATCTTTCCTGGAGTTCTTTGGATTAATTTACAATGTACGTTAACTTTCAATAAAAAACTTTTTTCACTAAAACCTTGATAGTGACTGGCTGCTGAGCATTGTACCTGTAATGGCAAAGTTACATGTACATGGTCCCCTGAAGGAAAGACCCTTTTTCTAAAGGAGATATCAGGAGAAACGTTGGTTTGTAAGGTAAAAGGATGAATCAGGCCCAGCTGACTAGGTTGCTGGAATTTGCTCAAAAAATTTCTAATTCTCTTTATATTGATTTTTAGTAGAAAATTTGATGTCCATTGTACCAATTTAACAGTTTGCATAATTCATAATTGCAAAGTTCTCTAAACTGTAGCAGTTACCCTTGTATAAATACCATCAACCACCAATATCAAATTATGACACTCTCAATCTCATTATTAAAAGTACATGTAGGCTTCATCAACAATGTTGGACAGGTCACATGTATATCCCCAAGTTTTAGGAGGGAAATGAGGTAAAAATTATCATTAAAAGAAATTGAAAGATAGAAACATACACATCTTCTTTTTTTTTGTTTCACCCAAGTCGACACAAAAAGAGCTGGAAAAAAATGAATCCACCCCCCCCCCAAAAAAAAGTCTTTATCTCTCACGCACCTGACTCTGAGCTGAATACGATCGAAGTGTATAGAGATAAATGCTTGAACAATTCGATAGTATAACGTTAGACAGACTATGTTAGGCTAAGTAAAGTCCATTTAAAATCTTTTACAGGAAATGTAGATATGAACGAGAGTATTAATTCAAACATGCAGAAAAAATGATTACCGTAAGTAACGGTGTATTAACCGCACCCGTGTATTAACCGCACCCCCAACTTTGGACAAAAAAAAAAAAAAAAAAGATCTTACATATACATGCATATTTGAGGTACGAAGAAACAAAATCAAGTTTTTAAGATTTCAAAGTATCCAAAGAGATTACTGGTATGTGGAAATCTGCTGTTCTTGATCAATTCATCTACAAATGTTAGAAAGAAAGAACGATCCCGACAATATTGGCAACTTACACACTCACTCACCTCACAGTCACAGTGTACACGCACACACACAGCACTGCCATTACATTGCAAACTACGATACAGTACCAGTCATGCCAGTACATCAAATTATGATGTATCTTTCCCAGCGTAGGAGGAAGATACATCAAATTATGATGTATCTTTCCCAGCGTAGGAGGAAGAAACATTCACATTTCTTGGATCACAACCTCACAATTACTTACAGTCCAGAAATTTGATGTCTTACATGAATTTTGGATACGGGATTACAGGAAGGTTCAAAAACAAAGAAATTGACATTTTTTCCAGTTGTTTTTTATGGCTTCGTGCCGTCTCTCTCGTGCATGGTTTACATGGTATCTTATGAAAAGCAAACAGGAAGGAAAAAAAAAAGCTGGCGCGAAACGGGACTTTGAATAGCGCCAGCCTAAGTTGCACTATAACCACATTACAACGCAATCTCTAAGCTCACTCAACTCTCGCTCGATCATCGGTGACAAAATATTACCGAGTATGCTTGGCGTATCTTTTAAATTAGCCAGGGAACTTCACTACTTTGAATCGAGAATAAAGTCAAAATAAGTGTCATGAAGGTGGGTGTGTTTGTTATGGACAACATTAAATAAAGATCATAATAATCGCTTCCCATTACCTGCGGCTCATACCCCTCTAAACGACATTGCCTGGGAGGCTACGCCCGGCCACTCGATGTGTTGTGAACTGGCAGACATCGTACATGTACGGGAGGGGTTACGGCGGGTTGGCTCAGACCCGTCACCGTGTATAAACCGCACCCCCGACTTTTGCTTCTATCCCGCTGAGAAAAAGGTGCGGTTAATACACCGTTACTTACGGTAATTTTAATAGCATGTTTTTACCCATTTGAAAGCTAAAAATGCATAAAATGAAGTTTTATACTTACTTGTCAAACTCTGTATTATCATGGTCACAGCGTACATCTTTATGCTTCTGCCAGTTTTTTCCATGTTTGCATGTGGTGAGAAGTATTATATCCACTCCATTATGCAAGTGATAAAGGGCATTCCTAGTGTCTGACCCGATCCCAAATAAATAACGCTTTCCTTTAAATGCTAATAAATACTTTCTTTGTACTGGGAAATTATTTCCTTGCAAGTCCCCTGAACTGCCTCCTTTTTGGGGATGTGTTTTGGCAAACAGCGGCAGTGAGATGTCAAAGCGAGGCCTGAAATACTGTTCGGAGAAACTTGCTTTTGCCAAAATCGCTTCTCCCATGTTGAACCCCAAATCTTCTGAGTAGTCAGGCCATGTCCCTGAATAGAGGTTAAAAATAAGGTGGTTTTTTCCATTATTCCAATGGCTCAACTTTGATATACTGCTCTCTATGTTTTTAACATATGTAGATGACAGTTTATCTCTGTCTAAGGTATCTATTGAAGTCACAAACAGACATGCTTCATCTGCATTGGTTGTAAAGTATCTTGACTCACGAATGGAAGTTAAAATGTCCATGTACAACTGGCTGGGTTTTTGATAAGATAATGGATAAATAAACACTTTAAAACCTTCTTTACATTTTGAAAAATCAAAACATGTCTCCATCCGACACTTCTTGTCTTTTCCCTGTGCCGAAATGTCTTGTAAGCTCGATGTTTTACCATCTCGCTCGTAGTTCGTTTCCGACCGGTCCTCGATGGATCGTAGCCGGGCAGCCAAGGTAGCTTGCTCCCTCTGCGGGCCGTGTAGCATGTGTAATCCTCCATAGTACAGCAGCAGGAGTAACAACCCTGTGAAAAGTACTAAAATATATCGTTTGCGGGCTTGCATGACTCTGACCGGCCCTCAGTCATTAGCCGGTAACTCAAACGGCACCTCTATGCTATTCCTTGCAAAGATTATCATTGAAAAAGATGTATTACGGTGGACATTCCAGAATCCATCATGTAGGTCGCCATGTTGTTTTGAGTCTCCATCCATTGAGTGCAACGTACACAGTGCATATAGTGCAGTGCATTTAGCGAGCTAGCTAGCTAGACACAGCATCGGCTCGACGCTCCTAATAAATTGACCCCAAGTCGAGATTCATCGATCCACGGTGGGGTAATAGACCCACGGTACCGGTTCCTCATGCATGCATGCGGACGTTGTCTAACAAGTTGAATGCCCGCGGTTCAATACCCATTGAACTGGTGACACCGGTGGTGACACAGAATCATATTTCCCCTTAGGTTCTTGGCTTGTTTTTGTTGTTTTTTCATCTGAAAAATGAAAGAAAATTGAGCGGGATACCCGTCAGAAAATAACACCCGATATTATTTCACATCACTATTTATTTAGAAAGGATTTTCATTTGGTAAGGCTACAGTGGTTACCCCCTGCTGAAAAAAATAAAACAAAAATAAAGATAACTTATACTCTATTTTTATTTCAAAGTGTACTTGATAATGTATATTTCAACTATAGAAAACACAATATCACGTACAGTCTGAATAAATAAATAAATATTTGAAATGGCTGAAACGGGGCCCGTTTGCAGTAACTCATGAAGAGGATACATACACACCAATGAAATAATGTAAACTGCGTAGGGCGAGCTGATTTTTCCTTATATTTTGACCTGAAATGACAGTTAGTTTTTTGTCACTTTTTCAATGAATTAAATAAACAACCACAAAGCGCTAGCAGACTTCTTTTTGCGATTTAGACCTCCAAAACGAGACATGAAGCACCGCGTATTCATGAACTCGATGCGTACCTAACCAAAAAATTATTGCAAATGCAAAGTGAAATAGGCATTCTCACATGAAATTGAACATTTTAACAGGCGCGTAGCCAGGGGGGGCGGTGGGGGCGGTCGCCCCCCCCCCCCAAAACGTCCCCAAAAAGAAAAAAAAAGAAGGGAAAAAAGAGAGGAGAAAAGGAAAAGGGAAGGGAGGAAAGGGAAGAAAGGTAGCTTTGTGTTTTTTCTTTTTATTCTTTATTTTTTTCTCAAAAGAGAAACTCCTTCACTCTTCTTGCTCTAAATTATTATATGAATTTTGCTTCCGCGCTGCGCGCGGTTAAATGACAATATTGAAGTTCTCCATTGTTCCCCCACCTTAACCCTGTTTTTCCACCTCAGCTATCTGCTTCTTGCCAGTGAAAGTTAAAATTGTATACATTAGGGCAGGAATTTGAGTAAAGTTAGGCCGAAGTAAATATATGAAGTTATTTTTTTTTTCAATTGATCGCGCAACTTCTGGTCTGGTCGGCTCCGAGCGGGTAAAATCTTTATATCAGTTTCTGCCGTCACCTCCATAAAGTCAGCTTCTCCCGCTTTTCAGCTCATTACTATAAACAACCAAAATTTGGGGGCAAACAGGTTCCTAATTTAAAAAGAGGAAGGTATTCGTGTCGTATTAAATAAAAAAGTACAATATTTTTTTTATCAAATTGTATTAAACTTCATGTCATTTCCCTGTATACATTCATCTCCTGTCCTGTTTTGCGCCCTCAGTTTGAAATTTTGAATGACACTTAAGTTTCTTTATATTCAAAATGAAGCGCTTCAGGATAAGTAAAAAAAAATAATCATCCTTTATTATATAGATAGATAATTTCAATAAATCACAGAAGTTTCAACTTTATGCGCACTATTTTCCTTGTAATGAAGTTCAATAATCTTAGAAAATCAATTGAATAAGAGACGATTGGGTATTAGAGATATTTACATTTGATGAAACGTCCGCCCTTTGAAATTTCAGAGTTTCATTGCTCTGCGCGGGGAGGAATATCTTCCTCTACCAATCTTCTCCTCAGTTTTGCGAGTTAAAAGTATGCACTGATGCTAAATTGTTTGTAATCAAATCTGATCTTTCCAAAGAAAGTTTCAATATATCTTTGAGAATACCCTTTTCTCGGGACCCTTTTTATGGCAAGAAAAATTGATAAAACACTTTAGCTTCCGCGCTTCGCGCGGGGTTATTATCATCTTAAGTTCCTCCATTAATACCTCTTTTGTTTGTTCACAATCACTTTTGAAAACAAGGTTCAAAATCGCAATAGAGTCAACCGAATTGGAGGTACTAGAGACAAGAGAAACGGCTCCTTTTCATTTTAATTTATGAAACACTAAAAGCTTCGCGCTTCGCGCGGGAGGGGGAACTCCCCCTCCCTGCACCCACCCCCTAGGGAGCGCGCTTCGCGCGCTCTGTAAGTGTTGGCACGCTTCGCGTGCATTTACCGCCCCCTCCAAAATGAAATCCTGGCTACGCGGTTGCATTTTAAGGACTGATTGTGGGGATTCATGAAGAGGATATACGTATCTCGATAATCAAATAATAAAAACTTGAATCGCGTAAGTTTTTCCCCCCTTTTTGATAGTTTAGTTTAGTTACATTCAGTTTCTTCCTCTTCTCAAATTTCCCCTCTTTTTCTTCTCTCTTTCTTCTTACAAAATGATTGTTGTGGTGGTGGCAGCTCTCAGTAGCAAAGTTGCAGCATCAAATCCCTATTGACTGTTATCATATTTTTTTATGATGCCAATGGTCAGATTTGTTAAAAACTAGGCCTTGACTGACTCACCATTATCTTTTATCATAGGCATAAATAAAACGAATAATTTTTGTTCATCTAAACTATATATTCGGACATTTTTCAATAAACTTAATTGATTATTATTTTTGTAGCCAGTATTAAGTTTTTATAATATATCAAATCCCCTACAAATATATCTGTGAGGGCACTTTTATAAAAATGCCCTCACCCACTCCATTCTTGGATGCCATCTTTACAGAATAGTAATTAGTGTTCATCATAAGCATTATCTTCTTGATTAATATGTATTGTTGTAATGGTTAGAATCTTCAACCTTATGTTAACCAGTTTATTAGTTTCTTCCACTCTTCCGTTATATTTTTGCTACTATTATTGTTGATGTCGTGTGTAACTTGTAAACCCTTATTTGTTTCAACAAGCGATGCATGGCACTGTTTTCATGTATTCTATGTTAATTCATTAAAAACTGCTAGTAAAAAAATTTTTATCGACCTTTCTGTGAATTCTTCTTTTTAAAAATATATAGGTCATTGATCCCCATTCTCGTACAAATCGAATATTTTCTTATATTTGAGAAAATGAATACATATAAATTGAACTCAAGTGAATATCGAGAGAATACTTCCCAAACACACTTATATTTCGTACAGCACAAATATAACAGTGCATCTGAAATTATTGTCTTAAAAAATACATGAAAATGGCAAATCATTTTAACATCACCCCATCTCTACGTCTGGCGATCATTAAGCGCGAGGGCATGCTTAAGAGCATCGGGCAAACTATATTTGCATCGACACAATTTTTTACAAAAGCGTGGCAATGAAACGTATTCATTAATTGTAGATATTTTCTCTTCATTGACTTATAAATTACAAAAATAAGTAAAAACAAAAAATGAAATTCATTCTATGGGCTGCCATGAAATCAAGAAATTCGAAAAATGAATAACAATCCAGAGGGAGCAAAGTGAAAGAGAATAATTATATAAAAAGAATAAGAAAAGAAGAAGCATAAACCCTTAAATTGTTCGTTTTTATGTTTATGCCCTGTGAACGGGGTACCAAAGTGGCAAAAATGTAAGGTAATATGTTCATTTTCTTGAGCTCTCGGTGTTAAGGGCACTTTCTTTCTGACCCCTCCCAAGCAGTGAAAAATATCCGGCCGTCATCATGAAGGTGGCGCTGTTCCGTTTTATTTACTTTGGTTTGTATTTCCATAATCACGTCGATCGATGATGCAGAGCCCAATAAGTCTAATTTCTGCTCGTTCGGTTTGTTATTAATTGGTTTATTCGCTTATTTTTTTTGTCGAATGTATCAAAGAGTGTTTTATTTATTTGCCTTTTACTTTAAATGTCACCAAAATGACAATTATTGGAATTATCCCTCGGGGCCAGGGGGGAAAGGGCAGTGCACGTATTGAATGCTTTTGAGTTTTTGAAGGGGGAAGGGGTGGGGGGGGGGGGTGTAGGTTCATTCAAATTCAGTTGCATATATTAAGAAAGAGGTGGAATATTCTTGCAAATATTTATCAGCCAAAAAATAGCAAAGTACAGACAATGCACATAATACAACTTTTTTTAATCATTACTTTCATATCTATTGACAAAGATAAAGTAAGCGCCATTACAGATAATAGGTTAAAATGAAGAAAAAAGGGGATTTTAATTTTTTTAATGTTGCAATCATATGTGATTGTCTTATTACTTGTCTGATTCATTTCAGATTCCCATTGCGTTTTTGTCCATCCATGGATAATGTGATGGGATAAAAAAGTATTTTTATGCTTTTTTTTCATGTTCGCTTTAAGTTTATCCGGGGCTTTATTTACGATCAAAGTCCAGATATGGGCCCATATAGTTTGGTGATTACAGCAATTAGATGAAATGTTCATGTGCAGCAATCACTGATCTGCAGATCAGTGACTGCAGTCCCCTAATTTGCAGATGTCTTACTTTACTCGTCGATAAAAGAGATGGTGATATGTAGAGTGCATCCAGGTTTTGCCAAGAGGGGCTGAAAAATTTTTATCCACATTTTCCTCATTGCTCGCTGTAAGGCGCCTAGGGCCAACAGCAGTGTGTGTGTTGGGGGGGGGATCCTGAAGAGAGATATGCAAGTTCATCAATATCATCAAAATGACCTTAATCATCATCATCTTAATCATCATCATCACCATCATCAACATCATCATCATTATCATCATCATTATCATCTTAATCATGCATCATCATCATCATCATCGTCATCATCACCATTATCATCATTACTAACATCATCACAATCATCAACATCATCATCGTCTTTATCATCAAGTCATGTCGAGCTTGATGTTAGATCCATCATCCAGACATCAATCAAGTGTTCAATTCTTTGCTGAATGGTGGAGCTTGGGAGACAAGTTGTTTCTGACTGCTTTATATCAGCACTTGGTCTAGATTTCTTCAAAATTTATGTGTATTGAAGTCTCCCATGACAATATGTTTAGTAACATGAGTGATATGGTGGTACAATAATTTCCAGTTCAGTAAAGTATAATCAATTTTGATCAACCTCAGTCATCATTACAAAAATGAGAGTAGCAGTCAACTTGGCATTTCCATTTCTTTAAGATTTCTTGCTTATAGATTGAAAAGAAAGCAAGCTCACTTTTATTTTTGCTTCCTAAAGTGAGTTGTACTTTGCCCTAAGCCGTAAAGTAACTTTTGATCAATGAATCATTTTAGTGGTTTATTTCCTTACTCCTCTGACCCCACCCTCTACTTCAAATATTTTAGCCCAGGGGCCTGTAACACAAAGCTTAGCAATGATCGTAGAACATTTTTCTACGATTGATTCCATCGACTACAATGTACAATCCATCGTGAAAATCAAGTGTACGATTAATTGCTAACTTTTGTTCTAACCCTGGTTCTAAATGAAGTTGAATATAACAAGGAATCAGTTTTCAATTTACATTACAGAAATTTGGGTTTGGAACCTTCATCATTTATGAACCCGAGTGAAAAAAGGGAGAAATTCATCTGTAAGAAGAAATAGAAATGTAAGAGGGGCAGAGCTTCAGAAATGTTTGGCAAATGGTAAACGGTGACCTGCACATACATGCCTTTACAAATTTGGTGTGAGAAATATTGATATCTGATGGTCAAAAGTAAGAATCTACATGAATAAATATGAATTTATATTCAATTCAATTTGGCACGACACATTTACAAGAGAAGAACATCACAGGTTGATATCCAAACATTTTTTTTTATTGGGGGGCGGGAGTGGTGAGTGAAAAATTATAAAACCTCACTGCCAAAAAACAGAATATCAATTTTTTTTTTTAAGTTTGCAAAATGAATGTAAATCTACTTCAGTTTGATTTAATAAGATGAGATTATTCCTGCCTTTAGGTATACTCCTAACTTCTTATTCAACTATTCATATATGATAATCTCCATCTGCATCATTCTTTTCAAATATCACTGATGTGTTTTTAACGATGCTCTTGCTCTCTCTTGTACAGACAAAACAAACACACTCCCAAATCATAATATACTATTTCTATTTTCTTTGACTCTTGTATTATTTATTTTTACATATCAACATATCTACATTACACTTTCAAATTGGACCTATCATCTTAATACACTAAAAAATAATAATAATATGAATGAAATATATATATCTCAGGGTTTTTTTAATTGCATCATTTGTAAACCTGAAGGTTTCCTCTGTATGTATTAACAGAAGAGAATATGAAGAATTGTGAAATAGGTTACAAAGTTCACAGAAATTGATATAATACAATTCACTTTGTGATCTCTTAACATCCATTAAAGAACAAGTCCACCCCAACAGAAACTTGATTTGAATAAAAAGAGAAAAATTCAACAAGCATAACACTGAAAATTTCATCAAAATCAGATGTAAAATAAGAAAGTTATGACATTTTAAAGTTTCGCTTCATTACACAAAACAGTTATATGCACATCTCGGTCGGTATGCAAATGAGGAACTGATGACATCACTCACTCAGTATTTCTTTTGTATTTTATTATATGAAATATGAAATATTTTGATTTTCTCGTCATTGTCATGTGAAATGAAGTTTCATTCCTCCCTGAACAGATGGAATTCCATTATTTTAACATTTTGTGCTTCAGGCAAGGAGGTCCTAATCGTCAAATTCGTAAAAATTGAAATATTGTATAATTCAAACAATAAAAAACAAAAGAAATAGTGAGTAAGTGGCATCATCGACTCTCTCATTTGAATGTAACTGGCTCGTTCATATAACTATTTTGTTAAAAATAAGCGAAACTTTGAAATGTCATAACTTTCTTATTGTACATCCGATTTTGATGAAATTTTCAGCATTGTGCTTGTCTGATTTTTCTCTATTGATTCAAATCAACATTTTTCTGAGGTAGACTTGACCTTTAACATCCATTAAAATACCAAGCAACATTTAGAGATAATGCTGCACAAAATTGCCAACCTTGCAATGGTCTAATTTTTATAGCAAGCCATTTATGACTGATTTATGACCGATATATTTCTTTCTTAAAAAAAAAAGAGGTATTCAAAGCTCAGAATATAATTGCATTTGAAATGTCGTATTCAGGGTCTGTTTTTAAAAATAGTAAATAAGATGTATGGCTCTAGAAAGTACTAGAACTAGAAAATAAAGGTTACATGACAATTTCTATCAATTACCACACATACGTACTTATGATAATGCTCTCTCCCCATGCTTTGATGGTGCTGGAAAACTACTTTATTTCATTAATTCCTCTTGTGTCAAATGAGCTGGTAGATTGAATGTGCATTGTTACAGATTGTGTCACAATTGGCTTTCCATACTTTTTCAACATTAGGCTAGACTTCACATGAAACCAGAGTTCAGAATTGATATGGGTCTTTATCTTCTGGAAATTTAAATCCTTCCTTAGGTCAAACCTGAATTTTTCACTTTAGGTAAAATTCAACTTTTACCCAAGGTAAGAGATCAAAACAACCTCATTTCAATGTTGTACCCAAATTCAAAGTTGAACAATGATATTTAATCAAACTCTAATAACAACCTTAGTTCAGAGTTCAATCTCTATTATAGATAGTGATAGGTCAAATTTCAGAGTTTATCTTTTTAATTTATTTATAAATGACAATGTATTTACAGTGGATAAATTAAAGAAAACTAAAGAAAACAATTTTTTTTAATATCACATTTTAAATAAGAATCTACACAATCATATTTTTCAACATACAAGGGTATTACACACATACACATCAAGTTAGGAGATTAAACTGTACAGATTATAGACAATAAATAATACAAAAGCAAGGTATGGTGACGAAGACTACTTCCTCACTACATGAAATAATTTCATGAAGAATTAGTTGTAGCCAGGGATGTACTTGATCACTTATCTTACACATGAAAATGTAGCAGTGGTCAAATGAAAACACTGCAATTGATTGAGAGAGATGCAGTCACTCAAATGCATTGAAGTGCTAATTTATGTCGCAGTTTCTCTAACACCTACATCCATTTTTGTGATAGGCACGATGTAAAAATGGTTGATTATTATCATTATACTGAATCTTGCAAAGGAAAGTATGTTCCTACCATAGAATAGCATTAAAGGGATGGTCCAGGCTGAAAAAAATTAATATCTAAATGAATAAAGTAAAATTCACAGAGTAAAATTCACAGAGCAAAATGCTGAAAATTTCACCAAAATCGGATAACAAATAATGAAGTTATTGAATTTTAAATTTTATCAATATTTTGTTGAAACAGTTATATGCACATTGTCATGAATATTTATTAGATGGGATGATGATATCACATCCCCACTTTCCTTTTCGTTATGTTATTACATGAAATCATAAATGTTTCATTTTTTCATACATGTGTAAATGATGTGTCTCCATTATGATGAAATAACTTGCGGCAATAAAAAACTAATGCACTTAATCAGTTGTCAATCCAATTGTTTTAGTTCATGGTTTAAAAATTTGGGATAAACCCTATTTCATATAATAAAATACAAAAGAACAAGTAGGGATATGACATCATCAGCCCACCTAATGAATATTCATAAAGACATACCTAGAACTGTTTCACCGGAAGAATGCAAATCTTTAAAATTCAATAACTTTGTTATATGTGATCCGATTTTGATGAAATTCTCAGCATTTTGCTTTGTGAATTTTACTCTATTTATTGAGATATCAATATTTCCAGCCTAGACCATCCCTTTAATACCACCATTTACACTATTAGGCCATCAGGTATTTAGCTACAGTAAGCATATGGAAACAGAACAAGGATGGTTTTATACCAGGCACTACACTGCCAAAACTCTGGTGTTTATTTAACACCAGCCCGGAATCTATATACATGTATGTCCACACCAGAGAAGTGTTAAACAACACAGTTTTGGTATTAGTCTAAAACCAGATAGGTGTTTATACAACACCAATTAGTTTTAAAACAGCATCGGTTTGATTCCAAAGTGGTGTTGTTTCAATACTTCTCTGGTGTGGACATGTATAGATTCCGGGCTGGTGTTAAATCAACACCAGAGATTTTTCAGTGTAGGGAGTTTTCACTCTATGATGTACCGAGTGTTCAAGAGAAAACAGAGAAAACGTATTGTCGAATGCTGTTCATGACTCAGAAGAACCAAGAAGTCTTTGTTGAAAAATTGGTGTATCAAAACAGACGTTTTATCCTTGACTCTAGACAAACGACATGTTTGAATTTATTCGTCAGCTCTGAAACTTAGGAAAATCTTGCTGTTCCAGCTCACCAACTTCACCAAAGACCTTCCCACTGTGCTTTTTTTTTGTCATTTGGCAGGCATTTTCAATACATATTCTGCGTTCTAGAACCCTCCATACACCGCAGAGGAAAACTGGTCGAAGACATCTAAATTTCAATCATGCATATATTTTTATTACATATCATTCACACTTTTGCATCAAGATGGGAAATTCATGTGAATTCAATTTTGTGACTCAATTGCAGTTTCATTATTTAGTTTATGAACAAAACAAAGTGAAATTACCCCAAGAACACAGTAAAATGGTAAATACATGCAACTGACAATTGAAATCCACCTCATAATGAAAAAAGGTTCCAATACTGTGTAGTCATACGAATGAAAACTCCTGGAAGAAAATAACTAATCATTATTTCAACTGGACATGGTTATACTAGCAGTAGTGCTAAAATCTGATAAAATATTGTCAATAAAAGAGAATACTAGCAAAATATTCAATTTACATTAAAAATCTAGAAGTAGCATTTGGGATTCATGAATACTAACAGAATTCAAAATAATTGCATCCTATCTGACAAAAGGAGTCACAATGTAAAGTGAACTGAAATATTTGCAAAACTTCCTAATACAATATGGATATACACACATGCAAAGATGCATTGCTCAGTATTAATAGGCGATTTTATTTGCAGATGAACGAAGTAATTGCGGTCAAGTACAAATCTTTCGGGCATTGTAAAACCGCAGGGGTCATTTTCACAAAGAACTTGCGTTTATGGTCACATGATTCAGTAGCCAATCAACATGTAGGTTTCCATGGTACAAAGCAGTTAAAACAATAGTGACAAATTTACTGTAATTGTAAAATCTTTGTGAAACTGGACCAAGAGGTTAGAAGGCATATTTTCTTAGGAAATAATGTACAGCATTTGTAACTCTCCTTCAATGGACATTTTTGAGGAATTTTAATGAAAATCTACAGTATTTCTAGCCAAACTGTCAGCACAAAATTCTGTTGTACTTGAGAGCTGTACTGATAGTAAACTTCATGCTTTAAACGCATGATAAATGAGAGTGTGTATTATTCCTCCCCCCAAAAAAATGGCTGCCAGTAATCATGCAAGATCATAGATCATTTGACTTTGCAATCCTGAGTAATTTCAAATCTCAAATTCTTCTTGTGTACTTCAGTATAAAAGCAACTTGAGTAATCTCGAATGTGTAATTGAATTCTTACTACTACCTTCATGATTCTCTTAAGCCCCATTTTTAACGACAGTGCCCGGGCAGAGGGCAGGTAGAAAAGCAAGGTAGAATTCCTCAACGAGGTGATAAAACCATGGGTGGTGTCCTCCGTGCGCCGTCTTAACAGACGACACTCGCTGAAATCCTACCCATAAAGGTTACATGCAAAGTTATAAAAAAAAAATTTATACTAGCAAAATGGCAACTTATTTGTAAACAACACGATCTCTCTGTTTGATCGTGCACTTATAAGGCGCGCTTTGTACAAGTCTTTGCGCAATATTGAGCTTTTCGGACATACCACACCCCGAAAAATCCTTCTCGACACAATCCTGCTTTTCTCCCAGAACATGCACCTGGGTATTAGCAGGGTGGAATTGTTTTTCTACCCCGCTTCCACCCTCGTTGGAACAGACTAAAATTGGGAAAAATCCTTCCTGACACAGTCCTGCTTTTCTCCCAGAGGGAGCATTTTAATAGGAAGGGGGGATTTTTTTCGCCCTGCTTTTATCTAAGTAGGGCAGTCAGAAAAGTGTCTGTTAAGACAGGGTATTAATAATGATGCTTGTGGTTTTTCATGAAGAATACAAATTGTTCTTTGAAGGTAATAGAACACTAATTATCATATAGATATGTTATTTTCTACATCGTTACATCAGGATTAATTGTTAACATGTGTGCAAGAAAAATAATCTGCTAACATTTTTATGTACAAGGTATTTCATTTTGAATAAATTGAATTGCAAAGCATTTAGGATTAAAACCGGAATAAAAGTTTATCCAAGATCTTCAAATGTCTTCTTATTAACCAGTATACTAAAATGTAATTTCATGCAAAGGTTTCTGAATCATCGATGTTGATAATCTGCAGTACTGTTGGGTGACACTCACTGATCTGGAGAATGATATTCAGAATAGTGTATTTACATTACAAAAGGCAATGGAGGTCAACAATCCTGACCCTTTTCCAAAGGTACGGGACTACAGTAGATGATGATGATTTACCATTCCATTGACTGCGCTACAAGTCATCATCTAAAACTGATTAAGATCATGAACTATTCAAATAGGACCTGTCGCTGTCATCACTTGGAAGATGAGGTTGCATGCAAAGGACGACACTGATTTGGGGAAATCCTCCGCCCTATGAATTGTTAGTCGAAACTCGGCTACGATCTAGTGTGAACAGGCCTATCTTTCACAGCACATATCATCATCAATGAACACGATGCATTCACACGAGATCTGAAACGTGACTGCCTCTCCATGATGTCATTGGCAGACCACCTTGGCATGATTATTCAGCTGGGCTTGTTTGATGAGATGGCATGTTACCACAACTCAATCCTCACCGTGATCAGATGCATACGATAACCGGAGCATGTGTTTTCTCTGACATGTGAACACGCCAACAAACATGTACTCAAAATGGTCACAAGTCACTATTACATCTAAGGTGCATTCATACACTGCATCATAATGCAATAATCTTGTTTGCTTCTCTGATTCCACTGAGGTATGCTCCGGTTACTGTCTGAGGAAAACTTCGGTTTGTTGCCTGTGTGAAGGAGAAAAGCAACACAGTGAGTTGGTATTATGTATAAGATTAACATTAAACCCCCCGCTGAGTCACCCAAGCAAGCATATGTTTAAATGTTCTGGGCTTACTTGTCACTTTGACATCCAACTAATAACTGGTTTTGCAATTTTCTTGAAAAAAGCATTGAGCACATAACAGAGTGGATGTGGTGTGGTACAAGTCCAATTTATTATTATTGATCTTTTTTACTGGAACTATAAATATGAAATATGATCTGTCTTCAGCATTTTGTCACCAACCTCAGAATATCTTTTTTTTTAACATAATATTACATTCAAATGAATCATAAAAAATTGGGTGGGGGTAGTCACATCAGGGGAACATTTTCACCTGCCACTGTTACAAGCTATTAAAATACTTGCATCTGATTGGCTGAGAACAAATTTATCACTGGCAAGATGCTTCATGAAACACCTGCCATATAAACTTGCAACTGATTGCAAGTCAATTTAAGTTCCCAAAATCAATCGCAATTAATTGATAACATTAAAAATTTGTAATTAATTGATGTTATGCACCAACAAGAATAAATTGCTCTGCTTTACTTAAAATAGATCCATTACTTGTTAATTTGTATCAGAAATTTGCAATTGATTGCAAATCTTTTCTTGCAACACTCCCTAACAGTACTAACCTCTCCTGCAAAGAATATTTTGTCATCGACGCAGTCGGCAAGGATATCGTATGTTTCTCCGCTTGCACCCGATGCTACAAAACTGTATGACATACCAGCGAACTCGTCTTTATGCCATTGGGTTACAAAGTACTTGGTGGGGTTGGGTACCGTCTGCAAGAACACCAAAGTTTTAATCATAAAATACAGACTTGTTATGATAGCAAATGCACAATTTCTATAGCCAGTTCACTTTCAGCCAATCTAATTCATGGATCCCTTCACACAAATCTTTGAAATCAATCACAAGATGGCAATAGCCAAGTTCTTTGTTGCATCAACTTTCTATTCTAGAGACTGACCAGTAAGCAAGCAGAAGTTTACTCTCATATTTGCAATGGATTGCAAATACTTGTGTTAAAGAGCCATCGTTTGGCAATAGAAAATTGTTCCAGATTACTAGATACAACTGACCTCAATCTATGTTTGTTCAAGATATTTTCTAGCTATGATTGGATCAATCGTAACTCTTTGTAAGACGGGGCCCGGGATTGATCTGAAGCATGGCCTTGATTATACAAATCTGTTACAGATAATAAACACAATAGAAAACAATAACTACATCAATACTCAATGAGAAAGGAAAAAAATAGTATATTCAAAGCATAAAGAAATATGAAACTAATAATACATTTGGGGTGGGGCAATATTAATGCAAAACAAAATACTGAGATTATCAGCAGAATATTTCAGATAATTATCATGAGAATCATACCTGTTTAGGGAAGAGTTTCTTGAGACAGGATAAACATTTTTTCATGACTTCTTCTTCTGTCATCGTCTTCAGCTTCTCTACTGCATCACCACTGATTATTGACATCAGGACATTACTCTCTGTATTCTGATGGCACAAACATACATTTAAAAACATCATGGACTTCTTGTTCTTTGATTTTTGCATTTATTTATATCTCTACTCTTTTCCTTTCTCTTCTCTAATTTGTTATTCGTAATAATAATAATAATAATAATAATAATGATAATAGTAATAATAATAATAAATAATAATAATAACAATAATAATAATAATAATAGTAATGATGATAATAATAATAATGGTGGCTTCTTATATAGCACACAGGTCCAACTACAAGGAATGCATAAGGGAAAGATATCACTGTGACCTTGACCATTGACATTTTAGCCTCAAAATCAAGACTACGAGGCTTCCATGGATCCATGCTAGTATCATAACACACCAAATTATATGAGCCTAGATTAAGTTAAACTGAAGTTATCACGTTTACAAGGACTGCATACAAGGACTGCAGAAGGATAACATGAAAATATGTCAGTGTGACCTTGACCTTTGGACCTCAAAATCAATAGCCTTCCTGAGATCCACGCTTGTATCATACACATCAAATTATATGAGCCTAGGTTAAGTTAAACTAAAGTTATCGCGTTTACAAGGACTGCAAAAGGGCAAAATGAGAACATGTCACTCTGACCTTGACCTTTTAACCTCAAAATCAATAGCCTTCCTGGGATCCATGCTAATATCATACAAACCATATTATATGAGCCTAGGTTAAAGTCAAACTGAAGTTATCGTATATACAAGGAAAAGTGAACAGACATACAGACAGACACCGAGCGTGATACCATAAAATGTCCCGTCTAGGACGGGCGTATAAAAATTACAGATTTGCAACCAAATACAATATGTATTTACCTCATTTGACATGTCATAAAACACTGAGAAGAACCCCCTGTCTGCTGGATCTGTTGGAATGTAACCAAAGTAGTCCGTCTCTTGTGTTTTCTTCTCCCAAAACCGGGATGGAAACTGCAGCCCAATCTGTCAAAAGATGGAAAACAATAACTTAACCCATGTGTGTATCATACTAAAATCAAATTACATTAAAGGGGTTAATATACAAACTGTAAATTGATGCCTATTGCAGAGCTGCATGCCTTTAAATAAGTAAATTAACAAATCTCTACAACTCGTATTTTTCCATCCAAATTTGCAATGTTTAAACTTACCGGTAAAAACATTTTTTCATCATTATTCAACTGTTCCCATGCTGAGAGATTGTACATTTATTTTGTTCCACAAAGTCCAATGTAATCTACATCTGCTATGCCTATACTAGATTCTAGGCCCTTTCACACTTTCAGCTATTTGCAAAAATCATTATTCCTGTCACAGGGCTCCACACTAACCCATTTTTTCTACTGGTCCAACCTATTCATGTCGGACCAGTAGATACCCAGTTTTTCAAATTTTTACTGGTCCGAACCTAAAATCTACTGGTCCCAAAAAGTAAAGAAAACATTTAAAAAAAGGCGCAAGTTTATTTTTCTAGCCTTTCGTGACCCCCCCCCCGTAAAACGAAGGAATGAAGGACAAAAAGAAAGCAAGACAGAAACGAAGAGAGAAGGAAAGAAGGAAGGAAAGTCAGAAAGAAAGGATGGAAAGAAGGAAGGACAGTAAGAAAGAAAGAAAGGATGGAAGGAAGGAAAGTAAGAAAGAAAGGATGGAAGAAAGGAGGGAGGAAGGAAGGAGGGAGGAAAGAAGGGAGGAAAGAAGGAAGGAAAGTAAGAAAGGATGGAAGGAAAGAAGGAAGGAAAGGAGGAAGGAAGGAAGGAAAGAAGGAAGGAAAGAAAGAAGGAAAGTCAGAAAGAAAGGATGGAAGGAAGGAAGGAAAGAAGGAAGAAAGGATGGAAGGAAGGAAAGAAAGAAGGAAGGAAGGAAAGTAAGAAAGGATGGAAGGAGGGAGGAAGGAAGGGAGGAAAGAAGGAAGGAAAGTAAGAAAGAAAGAAAGGATGGAAGGAAGGAAAGAAGGAAGGAAAGGAGGAAGGAAAGAAGGAAGGAAAGAAGGAAGATCGAAGGAAGGAAAGAAGGAAGGAAAGAAGGAAGGAAAGAAAGAAGGAAAGAAGGAAGGAAAGAAGGAAGGAAGGAAAGAAAGGATGGAAGGAAGGAAGGAGGAAGGGAGGAAAGAAGGGAGGAAAGAAGGAAGGAAAGAAGGAAGGAAAGTAAGAAAGAAAGGATGGAAGGAAAGAAGGAATGAAAGAAGGAAGGAAAGGAGGAAGGAAGGAAAGAAGGAAGGAAGGAAAGAAATAGAGAAAAAAAATTAAAAGAAAGATTGAAAAGAAAGAAGGAAAGAAAACAGAGGAAGAAAGCTAAAACTATTATCATAAATAATTTGTTTCTTTTTTGGCTCAATTAAAATAGCTACGAAAGAAAGTCAGAAACCAAGTGTATCAACACACACATAAATGCATATGTGGGGCTATATGTATTCAGACGATACCACCCGAGACCCGATCTGTTTGAACCAAACAGAAGTGAAAATTTACCCTTTTACTGCTTACAGATGACAGAGTTACTCCAATTTTTAGGAAATATGGACATTATAAGAGCCTTTCATGAGTATGAACCGTGAATTTTGACAGTTCTGTGAGAGATTTCTGCCAGAGTTTAGCCAGGCTTCGTTCGTGCGGCCAGTGGAGAATTCACCATGTGGATTGTGTGGCTAACTACATGTACACTGTACGCATGCTGTATAGTACTCTAGTAACACGTGCGATTCATTCTGTGTGTATTCTGTGTGTGAATTGCAGAATTGAACGGGGGAAATGGTTTGCTGTGAATTTGACAATTTCTGGAAAAGTTATTGGCCCAACAATGGTTTTTATTACTGGTCATGTCGGACCCTTAAATATTGCTATTTTTGGAAAAATTACTGGCCCGACAATGATATTTTTTACTGGTCATGTCGGACCAGTAAATCTTCCAATTTCTGAAAATCTACTGGCCCAACAGCGATTTTTACCGGTCTGGGACCGTCGGACCGCCGCTAGTGTCGAGCCCTGCCTGTCATATTTTTGTTACAAGCACTAATTTTTCCCCGCGGGGGCCACTTACATTGACGAGTGGATACCATGCACGACCAAAAAACACGTAAAAAGGATGTCTTTTTCACGATAGGGCACGTTACGTACGTAACGTGATAAGGGTGTCAAAAACACAAAAATAATGAAAAAAAGGGTATCTATTTCGCTAGGAAAATTACGTGTTTAGGGTCGAATTTGCGGGGATGATAAAACAAAATTAAAATGTTTTATAAAGGATGTTCTTTTTGCCCCAACACTTCGTGTTTAGAGTCCGATTTGCTAAACCAAATAAGCAAAAGCCGACGACCGAAGGACCCGTAACAATAAAACATTCCTGTACTTGTTTAGGGGTTCATTTCAGGGAATATTTGCCAAGAGTATCGTTTTGTTTCCAATACTTGTTAAGGGTAGGGTTTCACATGCCAATACTTGTTAAGGGGTGCATTTTCAGAATATGAAAATTACGTGTTTAGGGTGCTTTTCGAGACCCCATGGCCGCGCATGGTATCCACTCGTGAATGGAAGTGGTCCCCCGGGAATTTTTCTAAGGATCTGATATCTAAAAGTCACTATATTAACTGGAATTTCAACAGAACAACCTCAATAACGTGACATAGTGAGTGGCAAGTCTTGGGGTGGCTTGAAAAAATAAAGATAGCCGTCCACTCCCTAGATGAGTGAGCTAAAGATGGAATGCTTGATAAACCTCTAATTTCAGAAGCAGGATCTAGAATCTAGTACATGTATACACAGAGAAATAGATTACATTATAGCTTGGGGCGACCCTAGAGAAGATGGTGGCATGTAGTTACGCCATTTGGTTAATTTCAGGGGAACTTTAGGCTATGATGAAGGCAACATCATCTGTCACCCTCTACTTCCTATGCTGATTCCAAAAGGTATGATAAACTGATTGAAGCAGGATCCTGTTTTACAAAGATTTGTTATAGCAAATACGCAATATCTTTATCAAATTCACCATCAGCCAATCAGATTGAAGTATTTCAGTAGCTTTTAATCGTTATCACACATTTGTTATTACAAGTTTGATGAAACGGGCCCTGGGAGTTTCTATGGACACAGGATGGAAGACTACGCTTTACCTTCTCAATGATCCCAGCTCCTAAACTATTTATTGCTTCTGTTTTGTCTTCAGGTAGAGGCGGTGTGAAGTTGATTGCATTCGACTGCAGCAACACTAGAGGTATGGTCACTAACACCTGAATCATACACAAAAGAAAAGGAAGGAATAAAATCATATTCTAAAATAAGGAGATCTATTTAGATACGGGCCCTGTCTCACAAATGATTATGAATGATCCTTTCAATCACAACAGTAAAAAGCCATCAAAAGAACACATCTAAACATTCATAACAGCCCTTTGTAAGGAAGGTATTCAATTCAGAGCAATAATTTTACATGTATTTCTATTTATTTTATTAGAACATATTTATTCAGGTACACAAGATCAGCATAAAACTGTTTTTCATCAATGACCAGATGAAAACATAAAGAACAACAATAACCATCATATCATACATGAAAATAAAGTCAAAATCTGAGTCAAAGATATTAATTTTTGGTAACATAAATAAACATATATTTTACTAGAATTATAATATGAATAAAACTGAAATATTTAAGTTATCAAAAGAGAATAGTTACTAATTATAAAACTACTAATTGTATAATTTATTCACTGATAAAAACCACTGAAATGATAGCAATGAATTAATTATGGCATCATAGGAATGAATCTGACAATAAGTTATTAATGTATGTCTAAAACTATTCACTATGTAAATTACCTAACATTTTACTTGGATAAGCAGCATGCTTATACTTCTGCTTAAATAACTTTGTAAAGTATTTTTCTTAATCAAGCCAACTTTAAGCAAAACACTTATTAATACCCATTGTGATGTCACATAGTCTAATATTGCGTGATATATGTATCCACCTGTGGGCAGAATGTTTTACTACGCACAGGATTCATATGTCTGTAAACTTCATGTGAGCTAGACAGGCAGGGGGCTATGTTATATTTCAGCAAAAACACTTTACCACAAAAAAAAGGAAACTAAATAATAAAATGTTTACTTAAGCAGAACAATGAATATAATACTTATTATTCTGGATTACGGTAAGCAAGGCTCGACATTAGCGGTGGCCCGGTGGCCCGGGGCCACCAAAAATTCATCTCGGGCAACCATTATTGAAAAAATGTTAAGTTTTGGTGGCCCGAATCGGGCAACCAATAATTTTCAAAGTAGCGCAATTTTTCTCCCGATTTTGCATGCATTTATCAACCTTCTACAGTTCAAATTGCAAGCCAATTCGTCATGCGCCTTTTTTGTTAATCTACACACAAATACACACACACAAAGAGTGCATAGTCATGACAGTATGTAGGCCTACCGCTAGCATACAGTAACTATTATTCAGCCGGCCGTGCCGGCTGTCTGGCTGAGCTTTGCATGCATGAAACCAATGCAGCTAGCTGTGCACGAGCAGACTATTCAGACCCAGGGAGCTGCGATACGAAATGTTACTGCTAAGAAATCTTCCCCAGAACTTTGGAAATCTACGTCAAAGTCACATTTTACACCAATGAAATGCCCTTCTACAGTCCATATTACTGAAACCTGATTAATTGCAAGCATTAAAAGGAGGAATTATGACCTCTCTTTTGACTCAAAAAGACCGATTTCCAAATGCATTAATACACATAGGTGAGTACATCACAGTCCCATATGTGCATTTGTATGTATGTTGATATTTGGTTTATTTCGAAGCTGTGTCTCTTTGAGCCAAAAATAAATAGGCCGCTCTTTCTTTCTTGTTTACAAATGACTTCTTAAACCATTCTTAAGGAAGTAAATACTTTGGGAAGGCATTTCATTGATATGACATGTGATTTTTTTTCCATCATTTTGTCAAATATAGGGAAGGAATTGTCTCACTGTTTTTTCCAGATAACTTTTGCCATTTTATTTTTTTCTTTCATTTTTTTTCAGTGATTAAACCATTTATACCCCTTCCCATTGAAAATACCTGATTAAAGAACATGTTTCTACTGAATAATAATAATTTTCCCCATTTTTTGATAATTTTGTTTTATTTATTTTTCTTAAATTTTCTTTTGTTTTTCTCAAAAATTTTTTTATGACCTGTTCTTTGTTTTTTTCTTTCTTCATTTTTTCTTTTGTTTTATGCATAGTAAAATAACAGCAAGCACGATTTATATACATGTACAAAATGTACAAAGAATAGTGGTACGTGTTAGTGATTGCAGAATATTTCAGTTTGTTTATTCATTTTTAATTAATGTTTTTCTTTATATTTTTCGGGCCACCAAACTTTATTAGTGGGCCACCAAAAAAAATTATTTGAAGGTTTTGGTGGCCCGAACGGGCCACCACTAAAAAAAGTTAATGTGGAGCCTTGCGGTAAGTATCAAATTGAATACAGGCCATGGACTCCATATCAAAGTGACTGTGATTGAGATTTAACCAAGTTATTGTTATGTTGTCGTTGGGATCTATTGCACTTTAACTTTCAACCAGACTTAAATGAGACAAATCAATGCAAGATGTAGAGTTCATAAATGTTCATTAAAGATGATAACTTGATGATGATGACAAATACATGAGTAAGTATGATGGTGACTATACTCTGAAGATGAAGATAATATAAATGCTGCGAACTGATGTAGTATACTTTTCTCCAGTCTCTATTTTGCAATCTGATTACAACCAAACAGGTGTTGGTCAACCTTGGACGCTTGACCAAAACAATCTGTATGTCATAACTTTACTCTGAATTGGGGGAATTGACCTTCTACGGAGAACATGAAATGTAGTGAATAATAAACCCATAAATGTGTGTGTGTCAGAAGTTTAGCTGTAAGAATGAGTAATACTTTCTCAAAAAAAGTTGAAGTTGGTAAACATATACTTTCTTGTTATACATCCTGTAGAAGTATTGAAGTATTGATTATGCATTGATATATTATTGAGTATGTGAGATGTGTGTTATCATCACATTACGTTATCGACTGGAAAGCCAGCAATGGCAGAAGAGACAAGAATCTGTGAAAACTTGTCGATATTCTGACTTACTTTCTGAGCTGTGAATGTCTGACCATCCTTGGTTGTCACAACGATATCATCCGATGAATGATCCACAGCGGTGACCTGATGCTGTAGTCTTACATCAAGATCCTTGGCAAGTTCGGTAAAGACAACTTGATAGCCTTCTTTCAGGAGACAATGGTCGCCAGCGAATTGAGCAAAGGCTTCGTTCTGATCCCAATGTAGGGAGGAAACCTGGAAAGAAGATGAAGACAGTGTAGTAGGGAGTAGCATGGGCATGGATGAATCAAAATTCATTTGTTATAAATAGAGGACATACATATTGTTGTGTATAATCACTTTGTCAGGGGTATTGCTTTTAATAAATCCTGTGACCCGGGTTCGATTTTAACTGGGTATGCTATTGCCCTTTTGGTACAGCATTTATCCTCAATACTGGGGGCCCGTAACACAAAGCTTAGCAATGATCGTAGAACGACTTTCTACAACTGATTGTATTGACTACAATGTACAATCAATCGTGAAAATCAAGCGTACGATCATTCACTAACCTTTGTGTTACAAAACACTGGTTGCTCAGAGAGGACCGTAACTGATTGCTTGCTTACAAGCATTCATGCTTTCTCAGCAATCAGATGAAAAAAAAAATCACCACCCACATTGTTAGAGCAATGTTTAATGAGTATGATCAAAGGAATCCAACCCCATCTGATCATCAAAAGGAAGCATAAAAACAAGTGCAAGTTGTGTGGTTTGTGCGAACAAATTACCTAGAAAAGGAGCTATGTTCATCATCATCATCATCATCGTCATCATCACCATCATCTTCATCATCATTATTTTCATTCTCATCATAATCATCTTTATTGTCACATTGAACATCATCACCATCACCATCATCATTGTCATCATCATCATCGTCATCATCATCCCAGGATTCTACTTTAAACTGAAATATAGCTTGGGAAATTCATTCAAAATGAAGTCTTTTGTACATAAAAATTGTTTGCTATGCAAGAAAATATGATTAAAAAATGCATTTTCTACTTTCCTCTAGAAAATGACATTCCCAATTATAATTGTTCACTGATCTGACTCTAAAAACTCTCACATTACATATGCACCAATTTAATTAATGTCCAGACCCTATTTAACGTCTCATCTTATGTTTTTTTCTTCTGAAAGAGGGAAATTACGAACCTTTGCTAGATTACTGCCACACGCATACTCTAGATTACTGATGTGGAACTGTAAGAGCTTGTCTTCTTCCTCTGTGAATGTTAAATTGGTTTCATCCATGAACGTTTGGTGCATCTCCATGATTTTCTCTGAAGATAATAATGATAATAATAGAAATAATAATAATAAAAATAATGATAATAATAATATAATATAATAAAAATAATAATAATGATAATGATAATAATAATAATGATGATAATAATAATAATGATAATAATAATAAAGATAATAACAATCATTATCATATTTACTAATACAACACTTAGCACTTTAAACTTTACCAGAAGTCTGTAAGCGCTCTAAAGTAATGCAGCAAAAGTAAGCGGAATTGGCTTAAGCAGAGCAGCTACATGTATTACATGCTCATGAGCTTCAAGGAATGAATTCCTACCAGGTACCAATTTACCTCACCTGGGTTGAGTGCAGCAAAATGTGGGTCATCATTATAAATTTCTTGGAAAACGCGCCATGGTTTGGAATTGCACCCATGTCTCTCAGATTGAAAGACGCGAGTCATAACCACACGACCACGATACCCCCATAGGATCACATATCCAAGAACCAACCAATAGCATGACATTACTCGACACATCAACCTCTGAAACTCAAATTTGTTTGTCTGTAGTACGCTGCAACATTCTCTTTCAATCCAAGACCTGCTTGACACAATCCTCGATAATGCAAGTAAGCAAATTATTCCAAGAGTTTGGCAACGCACATCCATGAAAAAACACCTCTAATTTTGCGCTGACAGCAGTGAAATAGTGTAAGCGTACGCCAACTACAATAGATTACGGGTAGCTACCACTGGGGAGGCAGCTGCATGTATTAAACATTTTATCGCCTACATCCAGCCAAATCCCTTATCCCGATTAGTGCTGTTCCAAATGTGTCCAAATAAGAGAGATCGGAATGTAAACTCTTTCAAGAAATTTAACCATTATGACCAAAACCACTCACTATTAATTCTCACAAATAGTGCGTTTTAGTCAGTTTCTCTGTGCCTAGGAGCATTTCATGAAGGTACTTCTTATAAATTTTATCTGAAAGTTACCACAGTAATAGTGTTTCTTCGCCAATCAAAATCAAGGAAAGATGTCAGATCTGACAACGCAGTGCGCGAAAAATGTCGATCAAACCTCACATATGTACTTACTTCCTAGCGGCGAGTCTGAGCTTGAGAACTTGTCTTTTCTCCATTCAGCGATGGCATCTAACATAGCATTGAAATGAAACTCGACCCGTTTGTCTACGTGTGAATCGGTCACTACCCCTCCTTCTCCCAGCAGGTCACACCTCTCATGCATCTTACGAAGCTTGAAACCGCCCTGTAAATGATAAATACATATACAAAATAATCAATTGACAATATCAATAATAAATTATCAATAATATGATACTTGCCTACTGTAAGTGTAAAAAAAATGAAGAGTCAAGGAAAAAATTACTGAGAAATTTCCAGATACAAGAATATTCTTAAATGTCCTGTTCATTATTAATGCATTTTTATTATTTTTTGGCAAAGAAAATTACACAAAACGACACATTTCAGCACAAACAATAAAAGAAAAGAAATGATACATACAATTTTTCACAAAAACAGGAGCACATGTTAATTGGCAATTTTCCTTTCCCCCAAAATAGGGATATACCTATTCAATAGGATCAGTTGGCATGTATGTCATAGTAATATTAATAATCATAAATAAACAATGATAAATAATCAAGATAACATTAACAAATAAAGATAGTATTAATAATAGAATCAACAAAATTATAGTATGCAAACTATGAAAAAAATTGGCTTGTATTCTGAAATGTTTTATTTATTTCAGAATAACACTTGAAAAGAATAATAGTCTTTTCTGTTTATTTATTTATAGATTTCTGACATTTATACCAGGATTTATTCAAAAATTTCTAAAATTTGTACAGCATCCTATCACCCTTACAGATGGCAGTTCACTGGTGTGAGCACAAATGAGATCGTTGAATGGACCAAAACTGTCCGTTTCCAAATGTTCAAGATTTTACTAGGTCTAAATAAGACCCTTGAAATCAGTGAGAAAGGGGCAATGTCATTCTAATAAAATAAATCTGTAAAAAAAAATCATTCCTGAATGAGATAAGCCTACTAACTAACCTGTTCACACATGAGTGCAATGGGATTATTGATGCATCCATTGACAATCTGAGCTCCTTTACCCACACAGGAGCCTAATGAGTGGTCGTCCCACACCCTTCCTCCGATCCTGTCCCGAGCCTCCAGCATTGTGACATCACAACCCAGGTTGGTCAGGTGACGGGCTGCGGACAATCCCGCGACTCCAGCTCCAATGACTATTACTTTGCCCTGTCAAATAACATGTTTATGAGGTGTATTTGAAAAAAAGAGATTCATGAACACATATGCCTGTATTCTGAAGTCGGGTTTAACTTAGACCATGGTCTATCTCTGTGCTAATATTATGGGAAGCCAAAAGTGTCAAATTTTTTATTAAGTTGTATGTGTCTTATGTTTACTTCGCTCTTTCCTGATTCATCGATGGTGAAGATATTCATCTATTTATACTTCCTACACAATTATGAATGATTTGAGAGCCAAATGAGGTGAAATATCATATCTCTACTGTTAGTGATCTATGTAACAATTAGCTATCCATACTAAAACCACAACTTTAAACCTGAGTTTAAGTTAAACCCAACTTCAGAATATGGGCCATTAACTTTAATTAAAAATTTCTAATGGCAAATGGAACATGAAATAAAAATTTATTTATGAAAAAAAACCCTCACACACATAAGCAAATCACTTACAACTTTTTTTGTTGATAATGCACATTGTAATATGATCTTGAAATTTTAAGCCAATTATCACTGTGATTCATAATCTATTACTTCCAAGGTAAACTGATCTAGCTATCTTTCAAAAGCAAAGTTGAAGAAAGACAGGATGTACATTCAGCTTGCCAGGGAAGTGCTAGTTCATCTCGTCACCTGAAATCAAGAGGTGATTATACGCTCATATTTCCCACTGATCTGAAACTACTATAATAAAAAAAAATAATATTCATACTTCTCTTCAAGAAAAAAAATTGATATAAAAATTATGGTTTTCTTTTTATTTTAACATCATTGCATGTGGTGGGGAAAAAGATGGACCCAATCATCATGTGGCAATATACTTTTATTCTGCACATATTAAAAATCATTAATAACTCAAAAACTTTTATCACCATGGGTGAGGGTTGATGGGGAAAGTACAATTAATCAGAGATTGATTTTTGACCAATCCAAGAGCAAGATTCTGTATAGTATAGATTCTGTATAGTCGTGTAGTGGTTCTGACTCTTGCCTTGTAAACAGAAGGTCCTGTGTTCAAATCCCACAGCGATCTAGCATCCTTTGGCAAGGCATTAATCCACACTTTGCCACTCTCGACCCAGGTGCTAAATGGGTACCCAGTAGGATGCAGAAGATGTACGTTTGAATTTGCCAGCGCCACAATGAGGCTGCGATGAATGCTCCCCAGAAGGTGGAAATTGTGCACTTTTTGTGCAGGATTGAAATGAATGAAATGACCGGGGTAATAATATGCTGTAAAGCCCTTTGAGCTATTCCGGGAAAGTGCTATATAAAAATTGGCTATTATTATTATCATTATTATTATAGTATATAATACATAAATCTTAATACATGACAGATAAAAATTCTGAGAAAAAAAACCAGGGTAACGCAACAAAATCCTTAGAAACCGATTGTATGGTTGATTTTCATGACTGATTGTACGTTATGGTCAATGCAATCTATCATGAACATTTGTTCTATGATTGATTGGTTTGTGCTTCGGTCCCAGGACTTACCACCTCTACATCTCGACAGACTTGGAGCTCTTTGGGAGGGTCCCTGAGAAGTCCTGTGTTGATAAGTCCCTTGCGGGTCAGAAAGGCCACGATCGGTTCCAGGATCTCCGCACACTTTATCCTCACCAGGCCTCGTACAACCAGTCTTTGAGTGCAGGTATGAGCTGTCAAGAATTCCTGCAAAGAAGTGAATCAACACTCTAACGTTGGAAATAAAGTCCAAATATATCTAAAAATATCTGTTTATATTGGTCAGAAGTTTCATGGTACAAGTCTAGATTTCATACATTTAATCAGCATTAGTATGCAAACGAAATTCCTCTATTTCATGTGCACAAGAGAATATATTTAGGACTTTTGTAACATTGCCATCATGGTAACTACCATGGTAACCATAAAACAGCACCCAGATACAGTAAAAGCTGTGAATAAAGACCGCCCAACGAAGACAAAGAAAGAAGTCCTAATGAGCGTGTCTTCACATACTAGTTCCTTTAATCAGGGTTCCTAGCTTTTCAAGAAAACGAATTCCCTGATTTTTCCCTGACAAATCTCAAAATTTACGATAATTTTTAAAACCAATTCCAAGTTTCGCACATTTTCTAATTTGGTGCAGTGAATTACATGTATTTTCAGCATAAAAACAATAATGTAAAACTAATTAGTACCACCATAACCAGTCATTCAATGGTTGTTGTTTTGATATGCAACAAAATTTAACAGAGTCTGACTGACTATCATGCTTTAGACTTTTAGGTTGATCAAAATTCCCTAATTTTTCCCTCATTTGAGGTATATTTTTATCAGATTCCCTGAGTGAAAAAAAGTAAAATAATTTTCCTGATGGGCTTGCAACCCTGTTAATACACATTTCCATTGGGGAAGCCAACCTAGTGGTCATTAATGGGTGGCCTTCTACACAGGTTGTAGTAGCTAAGGCAGGTTTAACTGACATACTTACTTTACAGTTCTGCGCCCACAGAGCCAGGACCAGATTCCTGAGAGCAAGGTACATCTGCTGTTCCCTTTCAAACTCCGGAAACTCCTCCACCTCTTCATGCTCCATGACATCGGGGCATATGCACAGGGCTTTACCCTGTTCATCGGGTTGGTAGAACGGCTGGAAGTAGGGACTCACTCCTGCAGCTGATAAAACAAAACCACCATAACAATTGAAAAACTGTACCGGGTTAAGTACCTTCTTGATGATAATGACGACCCACAGTATTTATATTGTAATACATTTCTTTAACCCTAACTAGGCCAGGCTTTTTTTGGCTGTTCTGTGGCTGTGGGGGGGGGGGGGGTGATTCAACCATTCAGCTGGAAATGGAAATGGAAAATCAGCATTAGTTCTTTACATTTTTTTTGGGGGGGGGAATTTCAATAAATCAACCTTGCCAAATGGAATTCATGTTTTTGATGTGCATATTTTCTGTGGCGAAACACAATTTAGATTTTAGATCAAGTTTGAAATTGATTTTTCCAAATGGATAAGACAATAAAAAAAAAAGGAAAATCACTGTCCTTACAATAGGGATTTCAAGGCCTATTTTTTATGACACTTTATTTTACAGAGAATATTTTCATCCTATATGATAACCATGCACAGAATGACTATATCTCTACCGTTACCCATTTGTTACCCAATAGCATTACATGTTGAACATGATAAAGGGAAAAATACAAAAGAGTGTGATTATACAAATGGAACTTGTTAACAGATACAAAACATTTCTAAACTTTAGTCAAAACTTACCAAAAGATTCATCCCCTTCGGATAAACCTAAAAAAAATGGAGAAAGGCAGATATATATAACAAAGAAAAGCCACAAGTAAAGAACAAAGTAAAAAGACAATATAAAGATGACTTCTTCATTAATTTTGTCATATAAGCACTGTAATATCATAACATTGGAAATGACTTGATTACTTATTGAAATTAAATCAAAAGCAAAATATTTTTTTCTGTCAAAAGTACTTTTAGATTGAAAAGGGAGATGGGTTTCATGGCAGTCCCAAAAGCCTGTTGAAAAGACCATGTGATTATTGGTTTGGCATGAACATATCATCACCATTTTAATGAACCATCCAGAATGGATATTGTTGGATAGAAACAAAATTCAGATGAATGTGTTTGAAGGATTTTTATATCAAATCTGCAAAAGAATGTGATTGAATTCAACTTTTGATACCATAATAGTTTAAAGACTGAAATTTCGTGAGATTAAAGACATTCAATGATCTATTGGAAATCTTTAAACAAAATAATTGACCTTTTTTCCCATTTGTATTGTTTTCCAATTGATTGTATGAACATTCACAAAGTTTTATGTTACTAGACCCTAGGGGCTAGCTCACACATGGCTGTTCATAAGTTATGAATGACTTTACCGAAGGACTGGGCCCCATCTTACAAAGAGTTACAATTGATCCAATCAATCGCAACTATGGAAAGCCAGCAACGTCAATATCTGAAATATTTTCTAGAAATGATGTATATTCATACATTCACTGTCTTCTTGACAATTCAGTATGCTTCTCTTTTTTTCAAAGCAAATTTCCTAAGGAAAAAAATATATGACATCAATGGATTTCCATATACTTGAGAATGATAGGATCAATCGTAAGTCTTTGTAAGACAGGGCCCTGGTGGCCCTTCCAGGTGCTAAATGATATATCTGTATTAGTGCTGTTATCGATAACCTTTTTATCGCTAGTCCTGTCAATAATCTCATGTTTTTGCCACTCAGCAATTATCGATAACCTTTCTCTCATGTCGATAATACCCAGTCTTGTAGTACAGTAAAGTTCCCTGCATTCGTACATGGGGAACCCCCAGTAATAACAGTCTAATTGCTCCAGCAGTTAGCGATGTTGTTGCTATGAGGCTGTCTCGCACACCACAGAAGTTTCATTCGTTGACGAACTTGACAGCAATGATAGGTGGTGATTCATTGGGCTGGATACAGCCAATCAATGACAGCGCTGGATGTTTGCGAGCGCGTCAACGAAGGCTGGCCTTTGCTTCCCGGGTGGATTTGGGAATCATGAATATTATTACCAAAGCAAGAGATTTAGTAAACAACATCGTGACTTAACAGCCTCACAGGTAAATTTAGTTCTTTTTAGTTCGTATGGGTGTTAGTCCTTTCGTCATGTTCGTAACTTCAGAAAAGTAAACAAGTTGGACTGACACAGACAGTGTACAATCTGTCGGAGTTGCCCAAGCCTAGCCTAAAGCTACGGCACCTACGTGGACGGGATGCTGCCTTGTCTAAACTGCCGAAAGCATTCGAACCGGCCTATTAATAAAATGTTCTTTTGTCGATAGTTGTCGATATTGGTAAGATACTTTTACCGATATATCGACAGAGAATTTTTTTACCAATAACAGCACTAATCTGTATGCAGCTGACATAATAATAACTAAGAACATGTGCCACTTGTTTGTGAAGTCTGCGTTACTTCACAAACAACTTCATGAAACCGTGCCCTGGTCTTTCAATGCATAGCGAAGCTTACCTCCATTTCTCGATGCAACGGGGCAGGATGCACTGAGACCGACTCCATCAGGAAAGTAAGATGTGAGGAAAGGAGCAGCAGGAGAGTTCTTGAGGAGGGGAGGTATCACAAGAAGAGACAACCATTCCAAATCAAAAGTCTGCTCCACTCTGTGGTCTTGAAGAACACTGCAGTGATCTGATGGTGTGCCCTGTTAAAGAGGATGACAATATAGCAATACTAGTCATGGGATTGTCATGTGATTTCATAGACTCCCACATTTGCATATCACTGTGTTTTGTATATAACAGGGGGATGTTTCGCCTAAATATTAAGAATGACTTGGAATCGCACTTAAATTTCAATCGAGTTCAGTATAAAACACACCTCCAAATCAGTCAGATCATGCACAAAAGACTCGCACTACCACATTGCCATCTATCAGATTTGGTGTTGAAGGGATGGTCCAGGCTATATATCTCAATAAATAAAGTAAAATTCATAGAGTAAAATGCTGAAAATTTCATCAAAATCGGATAAAAAATAACAAAGATATTAAATTTTAAAGTTTATCAATATTTTGTGAAAACAGTTATATGCACATCGTCATGAATATTCATTAGGTGGGCTGATGATGTCACATCCCCACTTTCCTTTTTCTTATATTATTACATGAAACCATAAAAGTTTCATTTTTTCATAAATGTGTAAATGATGTGTCTCCATTGCGATAAAGTAAGTTGCAGCAATAAATAACTAATGCACTTAGAGATAAATGAAAGTAGTTGCAGTAAACACTGTATTCACAAGAAAGTCTGTAAAACCAGGCTTAATTGTCATTATATCATTGAGGATCTAGATCTGGTACAGTTATATAAACTAAACTTTGTGAAATCTTGAAATCTACGTTGAAAAATGTTCACACTGAAGATCACTAACACAGATAAGCGCATGTGGGACAGTGTATTATTATTGCTTTGAATGTCGGCCTGACGCTTGACCCGAATCCCGTGCTCATTTGCTAATTTCTAAGCAATTACACAACTTCTTCCAGAATTCTTTGGCACATATTTATTTATTTATACAAACAGACACTTTGGTGGTCATTTCATTGGATTCTGTACGAACTCATTTTGAAATCACCACAACTGGCATTTATCTTTAATCAGTTGTCATTCCAATTGTTTTAGCTCTTGGTAGAACAAAATTGAATAAAACCTAAATTCATATTAGGTTTTGATCAAATTTTCAGCATTTTGCTTTGTGAATCTTACTTAATCTATTGAGATATAAATATCTCCAGCCCGGACGATCCCTTTAAGGCAATCTATTCTTGGTTTGGGGGTTGCTGGTCACATATTGTACCATTATTATCAAACTACTATTCTCACCTTCTTCGCTCCTGCCTCAAATCCACAGACAAAGTTCTGTATAACCTCCAGGGCTATGGTTTCTGTAGAGTGGAACTCCCTCCACTTGCCACAGCCAGTCTGTGTACATTGAAGCCAGAACGGAAGCACTTTATCCGACATGTAGGATTTGAGACTAGGCTCCGTCTTCCCGTTGCTGCCCCAAACACGCCTCCAGTTTGAGATACGCTGGTAGCCTTGGCGATGACTAAATAAACATGGATGAAATATAATACGACAGTTTAGAGCGATGTGGTCTGGGTCGGAACGTAAGGAATACCGGTATCCGTCCGACGTGTGCGGGTTCGGTTTGATTTTTTTTTTTGCACATAGAAAAGCATGCACGGTACTCCATCCAATTTGTCAGAACCCAACATTTTTAGCTCTTGAAATCTTAAATGGGGAGGCCTTGCAGGCATAATCCTTTTTCATGATATTCTTCCAACATATGAAACTTATAGTGATTTTGCCATCTCTACTGCAATTACTATTAAATATCTCATATTTAATTCTCAATTTAAACATTAAAATAGGAATTTTGAGCTGCATCTCCAAGGGTATACACAGTTGTTTTTGTTGTTTCTGTATTTTTTTTGGGGGGGGTTATAACAGGTCAATGTTTACAAATGGGTCTACTAACAAACTAACCTCCTGTAGAAATAATCAAAGCATTCATTGCAGTGATGTTCTCCCGCTGAGAGATGATACCATCGAGCTGTATATCCAGAACCAGCGCATCTACAAACAAAATATCAAAGGTTTACACTCAGTAATAAATTAGACAATTGAAAATAAGATACAGCTATGATTCTGTGTGCATGCATAAGTATACAGAGCCTAAAGGCCTAAACATGATTATGAAGAAAAAAAAATCAGAGAGAAACTTATTTACATGTAGTAAACAAAATGCTATAGGCAGACAGTTTGTTATTAAATAAAAAACATATTCCTTCACAATGAAACTAGGAAAGTACAATAAAGTACAAAACTGAGAATAACAGATTTGCCTTTAAAAAAAGTATTATACAACTAACCTTGATGGATTTTCTCTAAATAAATGAGCCGGCCTATTCATTGTCTTTCACCAAATGACAAATTATGCTCTAGATTTTATAACGACATGTAGTCCTAAAATGATTGGAAACAACTACATGTATGCAACCCCACTAAAAATTGCTGAAATTATCAGCATCATATCCCAGCCTGTAAAAATCTTTAGAAAATCAAATAAAAAATACTGTACTCACTTGTCTGAAGCTTTGGCAAAGCATTGTGGGATCTTAGCGGGACATCTGCTCTTCTCACAGCTCCGAAGAGGTCTTTTAGCATCCTTGTCAACTTTCTTTTCCTTCTGCCCCTCTGGGGATTTCTTCTGGTTAGGTTTGCCGGCACCAGACCTTGGGGCGCCTGGGGTTGCCTTGGTACTGCTTGGTTTCGGTGCGGTCACCTTGGGTGTGGCTACCTTGGGAGTGGCTACCTTGGGAGTGGCCACCTTGGGTGTGGTCAGTTTGGGAGTGTTTGATGAGGGGGGCAGGTCAACTTCTGGGGTGGATGATACTGGGGGCTTCTTTGGGGTTTTCTTTGGAGGTGCTGGAGGATCATCCTCAGCATACTTTGCTGGTTTCCTTTTGATTCTTGTAGACATCATGTATCATACGTCTCCTAAAATAAGTAGATGAAAAATCAATATTGAAATGAGGGTTGACAATCCATGTTGATAATGTGCAATGTGGATTGGCTCCAATCTCATAAATTTTGAGCTGGCCTTATAAAAAGGTAGGTTTCTTTTTTCCCTTCAAATTTCATTTGGATTAACAAACATGTACAATATTTCTCTTGAACGGAGAGGCAGTGTTTTGAAAATTATGTCATTTAAAAGCTGAATCTCTACATGTTTGTGTGCATTAGCAAGTGAAATTGTAACACTGTAACGATAGAACAGATGGCTAGGGTTGGCAGGGGGAAGCAGAACAAAGTTTATGGGAGAGACCTGTTTCATATTTCAAACATAACTAACTTTTGGATGCTATAGACATAGTTTTGTCTCATTTTAATCTTAATGTTAGTATGTCTGATGGGCAGAGTTTTCTCTTATGCATAGAATATTTATTATTGTATTTTCCTTTGATTATCATGATAGTAATTTCCATGATCGAATTTGAGGCATGAAAATCATGTTTTCTGTGATATTCCGCCAATTCCGTATCCTTTTCCAAGAATTCTCTAATTTTTCTTTCCGTTTTGCGGAAAACTAGGGACTCGACTTTAATCCAACATCTTTGTCCTCCTATATGTTCATCTTCTTCAATGTGGTTTCTTTGGTTAATTGACTTAAAAAACGAATGCACTGAGTAGGTACATTCGTGCAGCTTGAGAAAGAATAATATTGAGACGTTTTACATTTCCGCTGTGCCATTCACATTTTCCTCGACTATATCGCTGCCACCATATTATGTTGTTGTATTGCTCAGCACACAAATGACGGCACACGCACATGAATGGGATGCACTCCCTGGCTCCGTAGAGAGTAAGCATACGTTAGTAAATGATATTTACTCTTTAGGAGCATCCTGCCTGAGCCCAAGGCATGTAAGGCTTAGACTCTTAGACCAAAAGCTTCGGACTCTGTTTTATTGGTTGTTCCGCTGAACCCCGTTGGTTTCACTCACCAAATACATTTTTAGTATCAAACAAATGATTTATAATTACATAATAAATTTTCATATTTGTAAAATAATAATTTCTATCTATAAATGGTTTTTCAAAACGGCATCGTTAGCCGGAAGTACGTCATAAGCGGTTCAAGGGTCGACGCTATTGTTGTATTTCCGTTGTTTACATGTGGATTAAGGGGTCTACGCGGCATCAGTAAGGTAAGTAACCTTCATTTTTTTAACATATTTATTTAACCTTCCTACGCATTAGGCGTAGGAAGGTGTAGAAATTAATAAAATAAACGTATTTCAAACGATCATGTTATAAAAAGATGGATTTCCTAGGGAAATCCATCTTTGTTGTTCTTCGGTTAAGACACTATGGGAACAGTGTCAAGACGTCAATGATGAAGAAGTATATGACAGGCTTTTAAACAGTCATCATCATTGCATTCTCAAGACTAGGTGCTAGTAATGAAGCAAACACCTCTTTTCTCAATTTTTTTTGGTAACATTTAGAGATCTATATACATTAGATGAGCCTCAGAGGATTTTATATTTTGAACCCTCTAATCATGCTAATGGCGGCTGCAAAATCGCGAGTCGTCTGTGTACGAGATATAAAAACATGTTTAAAAAATCCTCAAAGCAGACGGCTTTCAGCTGTCTAACTTATAAGTTAGACTAAGCCTAGGCTGAGCTCGAGCTCCCTGCTAGAGTACATCTACTTCCATGCAAACATATAAATTAACGAGTGGGGCTGTACAAAATGTGATCGCCGAACAAAGACGAAGAATGATGTTTGTGTTAAAGACCAAATTTCTAATTGTTTGATAAACACATACAGTTAAACAGAATCTTAAATTCATGAAGCTACTCCGCATATAAAATGAATCATACAATACCTTATCATGAAAGCACAATACTGGTTGCAAATGCAATTCTACATTGACTCGACGTTGAGTATCAGCAGAGCAGAGGTCACGCTAACTGCAGCACAACGCGCGCGTCCGTCGGTCCGGTCCGATCCCGCGCATCTACGATTTTGTCTATGGATATGCCATGCAATCGGCGTACGAGTGGTGCCGTGGTCAGTGGTCTGCTTAAAGCTCTGCTCAGGCGTCGACATTCAAGTCCGGGGATCGATTCACCGGCTATCCACAGTTTAATTTGATAAAATGAAAAGATGCATCACCTTTGTACTAGGGAATTGTATGCATGCATGTCGTTTGTAAGAAAAAAGTCTTAGAACTTAGCATCTTCACAGGAAATCAGAATTAAATTGTATTTTAGATCACTGGGGACAAAATTTGAATAAATGATATATGAGGATCGAAAATACATCATTGGCTCGATCATTGTATAACGTACAGTATGCCTGTTCATGAGGAAATAGATAAAACTGTTTCACCGACATAATGCAAAGCTCTGAATTTTCAAAATTTGTTATCCTCGTCCAAAGTAAAAATATCAGTGATGTAGTTGTCTGATTTTACTCTGGTTATTTAAATCAAATATTTTTCAGCCCCGAGTATCTCTTAATGTCTTCTTCTTTTCAGGCCTACATATCAGTGGCGTAACATACGAGCCAAACAATTAAATTTAGGGGGCGAGATATTGCGTGTTGGGTAAAATCTAGGTTTAAAAAAAAGTAGCGAGCAAAAATGGACACATTCTTATTTCAAAAATCAAATTTCGTGATAGATTTTGACAGTCAGAAAGTGCCCCCAAGCCCCACCCCTATCTGTTCGCCATTGCTATATATGGATATTCAAAATATAAAACTTGTTTTAGATTGTTTGGGTATTTTTTGATCCTTGTTATCATGACAAATTAAACATCGTTATTTTTAGTCGCATGCTTTGCTATATACTTGCACATTGATATGGGGTGCATAAATTTGCACGCTTCACAACCTTGCATGGAATTGATTTTTTTTTTTTGCAAAGAGATTAAGGTGTAATAGCCGATGACCTTTGGGCTACTATGAATTAATTTACATTGACTTTTTTCTTTTCTTTTCTTTTCTTTTTCTATTTTTTTTTTTTTGGGGGGGGGGGTGAAATTTGAATTTGACTATACCGAACAATGAATTAATCCAAAGTTATCGTCCGGTAGTGCCCCTTTTCATAGTGGAAACATATTTTTGTATATTAAGAAAAAAAATAATCGTCCTTGGAGAGCAATTATTGATCGTTATTGAAAGATGAGCAAAATGTTTGAAAGCAAAGAGTATACTATTTTTCTTTCAAAGAGTATATGAGGGTATTTATTATGATGGGTACACTCTACAAATCAAGGATTTATAATAAATCCAGATCGGCGCTGTGAATAGTGACCAGCCGAATATTAGATTTCGTTTTAAACCTTGTAGATTTTAATATAAATCTAAATGATTAAAATTTAAATATTTGATATTTGAAAGTTAATCCTAAAGATTTAAAATAAATCCAACAATCGGCTGGTCACTATCCACAGCCGATCTGGATTCATTTTAATTCCTTGATTTTAAGAGAGTATGTATTACAAGACGACATGGGGAAAACGTTGCACCCTGGGTAAGGAACCGGGAACTGTTTGCGTCGTTCATGGATGTTGAGCTGCATAAATTTGACTTTAAATCAGAAATAGCACACTCTCTCGGCAATGTGATTAATTTTCCACACACGAAAATCACAATACGAGTGACCACGATGCATGAGATGACATTGTTTACGTATGTGGGGGGGGGGGGGGGTTATCGACTATCGTTAAAGCTCACTATAGCCCCCCCCTTCCCCTGTATACTGCATACCCTTTCTGGCTACTGTAATTTCTTTTTAAATCATTGTTGCTTCGTAGTTTTAATGCAATGCCCGTTTTATGTCATGATCATAACTGCCATTTGAGTATACAGTGCGTATCAAAAAAAAGTTTACACTTAGAAAAAATCCTGTAAAATTATATATTTGTAATATCCTGATGATTTTTCCACATTTTAGCATTGGTACAGATCCATTTAAGCAAATGACGATATAACTGTCGAAAAATATTTCCGCTTGAGTGAGCACCACTTACTTTTGAAAAGTTGGTGAAAAATGATTTGCGCAGAACTTTGAAATAGTTATGCGAATAAAAGTAGACCTTAATCATGAAGAACACATGGAAATTAGCAAGTAAAATTGATAGGAAGATATCTTTTACCTTTTTAAACTTGTTTCCTTGCCCAAAACACTTCGAAGAGTGCATTGCGCCCCATCCCACTCCCCCACACACCGAGTCCATCGTGACGATATTTGCTTTACACTGAGCTGTGATTTACATGAAATGGCTTAGGCTTGAGATTTTCATTTTGTTAATCATTGCCAAGCTTGGGAAAAGTGTGGAGAAACAAGTATTAAATGAAAATGAAATGTAAACCAACTTTAAATGATAAGAACTTAGTGAAAAATGCTGGAGATATCTGATATAAACTTTTGTTCAGATTCAGTTATGTCCTCAGATCCAGCTGGCACAAAAAGGGTAAAGGTTGTGCTTACTAAGTGTTGAAATTTCAAATTTGGGCGGCAAAATTGTTACAAAATGCTTGAATGTAACCGTTTTATTTCAATTGGCTAAAAGTGCTAGGGAAATTTATGAGAAATGCTTCGCAGGGTAAGTTTGATTTCGCCCTTTCCCCTTGACACAGCGTGAAAACAAGCATTTCTGCGCAAACAGATTTCTGCGAGCTTTACAAAAATGGACAGTGCTCACTCAAATGTAACATTCTGTCAAAACTTTTACTTTCATTGGATAGATGAGACCCAAACCCATAATTATATGTGAAAAAATTACCCACATGTTGTATATTTTTTAATTCCCAGGGATTTTTCAAAGTGTAAACTTTTTTTTGATACGCACTGTATAGTCAAGCATATATAAAGAATGTTGTCCCGGGGAGGGGTTCCGCAATAAATGCAGACGATAATGTACAAGAAAAAAGTGGGAATTTTGCGACTTGAAGCAGTCATGCATGGGTACACTGTAAAAAAAGGTGTTCAAATAGACACGGTTTCCCTATAGAGGACCATTAAGGGACCGTTAATTACTTTCTAGAGATTGATCATTGTGCAAAATAATGTTCTGAGGGGTTCTGACATCTTTCATTGATTGTGATTGGCTGAGCGAGTGTTACTGTAGTAACTGTCGGATATTAAAACAGACTTTGTCATGAAACAGCTCCAATATTTATGTAAAAATGATTCCGTGGTGTTTGTGTTCATCACAACGTGAATATTCAATGCATGATGGGAGGAGTGGGTCCAGTGAGGGTAAACTGCCGATTCGTCTATTGCCAACTCGTCCACTCACCTGACCACATGGTCTACCTTCATTTGGTGTAATTCCATTCCGTCCATCAACATTTCGTCTACCATTTGATCCAATAATCATTTGGTCCAATAATCACCTCGTCTAATCACCAGTTCGTCTAAAATAACCCATTTTCTTTTCATTTATTTCGCCCAATTAACACTTATCCAATATTGGTTCATGGACCAAGTGGCTATTGGACCAACTGGTTATTAGTCGAAATTGCTATTAGACCATAAGGATAGTGGAAGAATTGATGATAGACCAAATGATAGTATACGAGTTTGTAATTAGACGAATTGGCATTAGACCAATTGGAAGTAAACCCCAGTGAGCGGGCTCCTGACATCCCTTATACCCCTCTCCCTCCCTCTTCGTTGCACGTCGCATGCAGGCAACATGATTTCCGAAAGTCTAGCTTTGGTGTAAGTTTTGTTTGGATGACACCCGCTTCTTCATCAAGTTTCAGTAATTATTAATGCATAGGGTCAATGGTATTTGGCGACAAGCCAATTCTTTGTTTTCATTTTTTTATCTGCACCAAAATTCTCTGTTTGTGTTTTGACTATAAAGAAAGTATTCTTAGCTTCCAGACTTTATAGTAAACTTAATGATGGCGGGGAAGAAGACAAGATAACTTCACCAATAAAGTAATTCAAGCAGGATATCGCGTGACAAACCTAATTCATCTAATGGCAACGCACTGACTTATTATAGATTTAATTTCAAAGAACTGTAAATAAAGAAACACGAAACAGACTGATTCTTAAGACTAACCGATCTATTGTCCGCTGAACAAGTTCATGGCTACAAGCATACCGGACACGCCTTATTTGCTCACTACCTTTTCTAACTTTCTCTTCGCAGCTACCATGCTGTTTTGATTGGCTTTTCACGGCGGACGTTCAACTCGAATGCTGAGACAATGAATGACCTTGCATAATCATATTTTCATTCATTTCGATCGATTGGTCATTCAAAAACACAACCAAACCGGTTAGTAGTCGAGCGGTGATGTAACGAATATTAGTACTCCGTTTCCCGTTTCATTAAGATCAGGCCCAGTAGAGTATGCACGATTTTTGAAAGGGAGGGGGGCCTCAAGCTTAATAAACTGTTGACACCCCCCAAAAAGGTTTTTACCACAAAAAGGTTTTTACCACAAATTTCAGGCCGTTTCGTATGGTAGTTGTATAATAGTTTTATAATAACTGATTTAGCGGGGGAGGGGGTGAGGGTGGGGGCTCAAGCTTAATAAACTGTTGACATCCCCCCCCAAAAAAAAAAGGTTTTTACCATAAATTTCAGGACGTTTCGTATGGTAGTTGTAAGATTTATAATAACTGATTTATTGGCTTGCTCGCTCTGAAACTATCAGCCAACCCAAATGTTTGTCTTAATTGTTACACCACTGCACTGCATTCAGTGAGGTAATGAGCAAAACAAATAATTAACCAATGAGTGGCACAAAAAAGACATTTATAGGAGTATTTCTTTTCAAAAAATCACAATCGAGTGAATATCCCCGAGTAAGAGAAATTTCTGGCCTTCTTCAAAAGTAAAATATAATTTTGTGACCACTGGCGTAATTCCAAAGGGTGATCCTATTGTTCAGGGGGGGGGGGGTTCAACCCCCCAATTGAATAGTATGACGTCATGGATTTACGCTAATGTTTGCGAGAGACTGACAAAAAATATTCATGTGATATTCAACAAAAATAATCCCATTCCTTTTTTCTCTTTTTTTCGTGTGGGGGAGGGGAGCAAGCCCCCAAACACCCATCTGCGTTCCAGCGACTGTCTGTAGAATAGAATGACAGCAACATAAATCATCTGAAAAACAAACAAACAATCGATGTACTAACCCGTCGATGAATGTAGATACTGGTACTTACAAATTAATTCCATAATGAGTACCTCGGCTGACAATAATTTCATTCCAGAATTGAAATATATAAATGAATCAATCAATCAAAATGATAATTTTATTCCAGATACCAGCAATTTGTTTAAATGGTGGTCTAAGGAACCTCAGTGACTAATGATATGAAACCAGTTCCTTGATAATTTTATTGATCCTACTGACTGTAATGGATGAAACAAATTTTGACCCGATAGCTTGTTATTTAACTTGACAGCATATATAAATCAGATATTGAATAAGGGCCTACAGGGACAATATTTTCATTCATCATTTTTGCGTCAATTTGTGAGAGGGGTGGGAACGGAGGAGGGGATTCTTGTTGAGATGAAGAATGCTTCGACATCTTTCCCCCCACACTGGTCGTGTGCATTGGTCTAGTGGTTATTAGAGCATTGTTCTCATAATCGCTAGGTTGCGAGTTCGAATACCCCGCTCTGCCATTGTCTCCACTTTGATATAAAGACCAGAGATTAATATCAGATCTGTCGTCTTTAAGGTCAGCTACTACATTATATTATACCTGATTAACTTAGACGTAAATTATTTCCTATGTAATTGGTTATAACGACAAACAAAAAGACAACAAAAAAGCTGTCCTGTCGAGTTTGAAGGGAGTTACCATAAACAGAAACAGTAACAACCCTGCATAAACCTATAATATTCAATAAATTGCCTATATTACATAAGTCTGCAAGAGTGTTTCAAAGTTTGCCATCATCCGCAAAACTATATGACAACGCGAATATTGGGCCTATGAAAGTAGACCTAACATGCCCAAGGGTTTTGTCATTCTGTCGTGTAATACCAAGGACAATTCCGGAACCCGATTTTCCCCTATTTATAGCTGTTCAAGTTCATTTTAGCCATTTTATGTATGACCTGATAAAGCAATAAGGATTGTAAATACTGTAAATGCATGCAGATTAATTAAGCTTGGCAAACGCAACTACTATACCCTGAAAAATGTCCGATGGGCAGAGTTCTCTCTTAGGCATAGTGTACATTTCATTGTATTTGGCTTTGATTATCATGATTTTCATCTTCATGATCGAATTTGAGGAATGAAAATCGTGTTCTCCGTGATATTCCGCTCCCGGAATTTTGCGATTTTTCTTTCCGTTTTGCGGAAAACCAGGGACTCGACTTTAATGCAACATCCTTGTCCTATACGTTCATCTACTTCAATGTGGTTTTTGTGGTTAATTGACTTAAATGAATGCACCGACATTCATGCAGCTTGAGAAAGAATAATATTGAGACGTTTTACATTTCCGCTCTGCCATTCACAAAAAATAAAAACACGGAGCCACCACCGACAGGACCATGTCACGTGACACTTCATTATAAGAAAGGACCGGGTCACGTGGTTCCGAAGACATGTTGAGGTCGCCGACCGCCTCATGGAAGGTGTTGTGACTAATTCACTCACTAACCTTTGGGGAGGGGTACATTCATGGTTACCAGAGTAATAATGATTGACAATAAAAAAAAACACCGAACAATCAAGGATGAGCCCCTATATACTGAACACATTATTCATTCATTGCTGATAAAAAATATTGATATTGATATTTGTGTAATCATTTCATCGATCAATAAAAACTTAATGAAAAAAAAAAAAAAATAGAAATAACCGTTAGGCACTATATCGTTGTCCATTCTCGTCAAAACTGTCAGAGCTAAGAGCACCATGAATTTATTTGAATAATACTAATACTGCACTTCAGTATAGAAAAAGTTCCACTTTCGAGGCGAAAAATTTGAAGAAGAAAAGAAAGAAATAGAGACTAAAAAGTAGAACATGATATCATTTTGTTTAATACCATGTCTAAATCTATCACAAAATTTGAATTCCAATTCAAAAGTGTCCCCAAAATGTGTTTTTAGACAGGAATTTTCCACATTTTATTATACAATGTTGTGCTCCCTGAAATTTTTTTGATTCATTATTACGTCATTATTTGAGGAAGGGGTGGGTGTAAAACAGGACGAAGAGGATGAGAGAAGTGTTTGAGAGCTAGGGTGTAGTGACCGGGGAAAATGCTTGCATCCCCTCTAAAATGAATTCAATCTTCTTACACAATTACGTTTAGATTTATTTGGCATAGAAGATTTAGACCTATGTGTCCGATTGATATTTCCTATAGATGAGGGGATAAATCAGGGAATCACTATCAATTCCCTGGGATAAGCATGTACCGCTATAAAACCCGACAAAACAGATCAGAAAATCCGATACTCTGAAAGAATTTTGCCCGAATATATCTTACAAATTCATGGGATATATTGTAATAGGATGAAGTGCCCTTGTATTATTCCCACAACCTTGAGATACCGCGGTAATGACTCTTGGTACGTACGTGCAATCACCTCCCATGATGCAATGTGCTGCATGGCTTGCGTGTAAGACGTGCACGAATGAATGCAAATCAATGGCTGTTTTTCCCTGAAAGATTATCACCATCCCTACATTGACAGCGGTCTCGAAATGCACTTTTTAAAGGAACGTACTCATGGATCCCTTTGGGGGACTTCACTTCAAGTTTCGAGTCCATTGTTTCGTGCACTACCAAGAAAAGGCGATGAAGATTAGCCAGTGCAGACAGGGCTTTCGAGAACGCTGACCCGAGTAATTTAAGCGGTTCTGGGAATTGGCGCCTTCTCGCTTTACTCAAAGATAGTCGCCAAACAGTCTGCGGACTCAAGTTTATGAATATTAATGCATCGTCTGTTATACTTCTGGTCAGTGTCGTTACCCACAGATTTAAAGATGTTTTTGAGTGAATGAAAATCTAGTGTTAAACGAAATGGTATCCGTCTCCAAGAGAAAAATGTTCTGTTGATCATAATTTTCTGCTCTCCTTGGGAAGAATGATCGCCGGATAGACGCCAGTTAATGTGATAAAAGCTGATGAATGAATAAACAAGAAATGTATCTCTCTTATTTATATACTTATTCAAATGACTGAAACTGAAGAGTGATAATGCTGTTGCCCCCAGTGCACCATAAGCCCGATATTATGGTAAAAATGACCATTATTGTTTAATGCAATATTGAATCCTATATATCGTTCGTATGTCATTATTAACATTGATAACTTTGTTAACCCCATGGATATTGAATTGAAAATGAATTATATACATTTTCAACCGCTCGAACACAAATCTCTTCCCGACAAAAATAATAAACCTTTTCAATCAAACTTCGAATCTTCCCATTTCAATGTGATTTTTTTTACATCGATACATCAGGATAACAAATCTGAAGTTTCATTATTCAAAATAAGTGCCTATAACATTAAACTATTCTTTGGGGGTTTGTAATCCTTCAATCTAGAAGCACAATAATAACACCATTTCTTTAGGCCTATACGTATGGTGGCCCTGAAGGGACATCGCATATAGACCAAATCGCGAATATTCACGACGAAATTGGCGACGTCGTGAATTTCGTCGTGAATATTCGCGATTTGGTCTATATGCGATGTCCCTTCAGGGCCACCATATATACGTCATTTGGATTTGACAATCATGACGAAATGTACGAGTATAGGCATACCATTTCGCAATGGATTTAGATCTTTATCATGTTTATTATTCCTGCATTGTGTTTGCTTATAGGCTTGATATCAGCTTTAAATGACTTGAAATAATAAGATTATCTTTATGGTTAACAATCGCATTTTGAAAGGCTATATATAATACAAATGCAAAATATGTAGGGAAAACACACAAATTTAAAGATCACTCGAGACAGGGATCACCTGGTGTGATGATGTCATGTCACGTGATCGATGATGTCATGACATTACTCGTCTCTGAAGTCTATTGTTAATTTCATGAATCACAAACTGCCGGCTGCATCAGCCAAGTCCACTGTATCTAATAATACATTTTCCTCGAATTTCATAAGTGGGTGATACAGACAAGGGTATCGATTCTTCGAAAGATGATAATTTTTACACGAGGAGAAAGGTATAAACAAAAATGTTTATCTACTTGACTTATTGCTTTGTTTAAAATTTTCCATGTTTGTCGTGTCTTTGGTATATAACCAACAATTTAAATCAAAATTGAAATTTAAAACATAGTCTCCAAACTCTAATTCTGCGTCTATATCAACTTTACTTTGATTTTTATTTTTCATTCTTCATGTCCTTCTATCCTTCATATCATATTTCTCCCACAATATTCTCTTACATTTACCACTCTGTACTGCCATATAGAGTTCTATACTTCTACTTCTATTACTTCTACATCAAATTCTAGTTTTACATTTACTTTTACTTCTGCGGCTACTTCTACGTATACTTTTACGTATACGTAATTTTACTGTCACTTCTACTGCTACTTTTATAATTCTACGTCTGCTTCTACTTTTGCTTCTACCCCTACTTCTACTGCTACGTCTACTCCTACTTGCACTTATGTTTCTACTTAATATACGTCTACTTCTATATATTTCTAATTCTATATGCAATTTCTTCTTATTCTACTACTTTTACGTCTACTTCTATTCTGCTTGTACGTCTACATCTCCTACTTCTACTTCTAGTGTTATACCTCTTACTTTTACTGTTACTTGTAATTCTACTTTTACAGTCATTTCTACTTGTACTTCTATGTCTATACGTTTACTTCCGCTTCTACCACTACTTCTCCGTCTGTACTACTTTTACTTCTACCTTTTCTTCTTTTTCTTCTTCTACTTCTACGTCAACTGCGATACTTCTTTACTTCTTAACTTTTACTTTTACTTGTACTTCTATACAGAGATTTCTATTTCTATACTTCTACGTCTACTCCTTCTACTTTTATTTCTGCCCTTCTTTCTACGTCTACTTCTACTACTCCTACTTCTGCAGCTAGTTCTACGTCTACTTCTAGGTTTACGTCTACTTCTACTTCTGCTTCTACGTCTACTTCTAAGTCTACTTCTACATCTACGTCTACATTTACTTCTATGTCTACTTCTACATCTACGTTTACTTCTACGTCTACTTCTACTTCTACGTCTACTTCCAGGGCGTCAATCCATTTTTCAGATGGGGGGGGGGAATCATTAACGTTCCAAAGGCGCTCGATCGTACAAAACACACCCCCCACACACATATATACAGCGCGTCCCAAAAAATGTCCCTCTGACATAGGACTGAATTAATTCAAAAATGTGGTAGGATTCTCAAAGAAATGTTCATGAGTAGAAAGTTCATTTTATGTTCTAACTTTTATGAAAATTTCATTGGTCGCGCTTCAGTGGTTTTGAATACACACTCTGTTATGTAACAGTGGTGCATTTTAGCTCATTCCAAGTTTTGCACCATTGATGCATTTCTTCATTGTCTATGGCATGTTAACCCCCATTCTTACATCCAGGATCTGAGCAAGGATAATTCCCTAATCATATCTAGGCTCATCAAATCATAAACTTGAGCATGTTCAGAAGGACACGAAACATACAAAATTAATTTTGTTTGATGATTGATAAGAGGAATCAGTGCAACAACTTGAAAGAAAATGTGAATGATGGATGAGTAAAATAAGCTGAAAAAGGGGGAATCAACAAGTTAATCACCCTTTGCAAAAAGGAACTATACCAAAGAAAATTTAGACTTTTTTCTTTTAAAAAGTTACACTGAATTATTGAACTTGACCTCAGTAGCTAATTAACTAAAAAAAAGTAATGAAAACAAAAATGCAATATTGTTGGAATTTTGCAAGAAACAGACATGACCCGTTGTCTCAATCCTTGTGCATCTCCCGTTTATCAAACATGAAATGAACTGTCAAATACTGTTTTTGCCCTTCTGAACATGCTCAAGGTTGCGATTCGATGAGCCTGGTTAGATCATGCAGATTTCCCTGGTCAGATCAGGGAATTTCTTGGTCAGAACAAGGAGATAGAGGTGATATCTCCTTGGTCAGAACGGTCAAAGGGAGTTGATATGCAAGAAAGTGCAGAACACAAAGCAGTGTTGCATGCATATAAACTTGGAATGGATTGAAAAGCACCACTGTTACAAAATAGGCTGTGTATTCAAAACCACTGAAGCGAGACCAATGAAATTTTTTTAGAAGTTAGAACATGGGATGGGCTTCCTATATCTATACATTTCATTGAGAATAATTTTTATTTTTTGAAGTTATTAAGCCGCATATCAGAGGGACATTTTTTTTGGGATGCGCTGTATATATGACTCATGAGACACAGACACGTATCTCACCAACAAATTAATGCGAGCGCGAAGCGTGAGCTGATTTTTTTTTTAGTATACTGACAGGAAATGCGTGCCTATTTAGGACTGTTTGTAGTAACTCACGAGGAGGATACATATCTCACTACACAGATAGTACGAGTGCCGAGAGTGAGCTGGCCTGAAAACTTGATATTCTTAGCATTTTTGGTACCAATGATTAAGATTTGTATCTAAAAGAAGAATAGATGTGAGCGCGAAGCGCGAGCTGAAAATTTTGACATTCCGATCTGAAAAAATGACAGTTTAATGAACGTTTTTTTTTTTATAAAGAACAAGATATATATCCAACAAAAGATGATTGCAAATCGAAGCAGGAGTTCTTTTGAGGCTTAGAACTGAAAACAGGACATTTACATTCACCTATTTAATCATGAAAACTATGGGTTTTTGCTACAGAAATGATGCGAGCGCGAAGCGCGAGTTGAAAATTTTTATATTCCAATCTAAAAAGCGGACATTTTGAGCATGATTTTAAATAAAGAACGAATTGTGTATCTCATTCTCGCTTGCTAAACTTTACAATCTTGTTTTTTTTGGTGGGGCGATCGCCCCCCCTGCCCCCCCCAGAATCGACGCCTCTGTCTACTTCTACGTCTACTTCTACATCTACTTCTACGTCTACATCAACGTCTACATCTACTTCTACGTCTACTTCTACGCGGCTTCTACGTCTAATTTTACTTCTACGTCTACATCTACTAAGTCTACTTCTACATATACGTTTGCTTCTATGTCTACTTCTACGTCTACTTCTACGTCTACTTCTACGTCTACATCTACTTCTACATCTACGTCTACTTATACGTCTACTTCTACATCTACATCTATATCTACTAAGTCTACTTCTATGTCTACTTCTATGTCTACTTCTATACGTCTACTTCTTCGTCTACTTCTATATGTCTATAAGTGTACTTCTACATCTACGTCTACATCTACTTCTATGTCTACTTCTGCTTCTACATCTTCATTTATTTCTACGTCTACATCTACGTCTACTTCTACTTCTACGTCTACTTCTACGTCTACTTCTACTTCTATGTCTACTTCTATGTCTACATCTACTTCTACGTCTACTTCTACGTCTACTTTTACTTCTATGTCTACATCTACTTCTACATCTACTAAGTCTACTTCTACTTTTACGTTTGCTTCTATGTCTACTTCTATGTCTACTTTCCGTCTACTTCTATGTCTACATCTACTTCTACGTCTACTTCTACATCTACTTCTACTTCTACGTCTACTGCTACATCTACGTCTACTACTCCTACTTCTACAGCTACTTCTACATCTATTTCTAATACCAATTCCACTCTACATCTACTTCTACATCTACGTCTACTTCTGCTTCTACGTCTACTTCTACATCTACGTTTACTTCTACGTCTACTTCTACTTCTACTTATACGTCTACTTCTAATACCACATCCTCTTCTACTTCTACATCTACGTCTACATCAACGTCTACTTCTACTTCTACGTCTACTTCTATTTACTTCTACTTCTACATCTACATCTACGTCTACATCTACTTCTACATCTACTTCTACGTCTACATCTACTTCTATGTCTACTTCTACTTCTACGTCTACTTCTACGTCTACATCTACTTCTACATCTACATCTACTAAGTCTACTTCTACGTCTAATTCTAAGTCTACTTCTACTTCTACATCTACGTCTACTTCTAAATCTACTTCTACTTCTACATCTACGTTTACTTCTACGTCTACGTCTACTTCTACCTCTACTTCTACATCTACTTCTATGTCTACTTCTACACCTACGTTTACTTCTACGTCGACTTCTTCGTCTACTTCTATACATCTACATCTACTTCTATGTCAACTTCTACATCTACGTTTACTTCTACGTCTACTTCTACGTCTACTTCTTTGTCTACCTCTACTTCTACATCTACGTATGCATCTACTTCTGCGTCTACTTCTACCTCTACTTCTACCTCTACATCTACGTCTACTTCTATATCTACATCTACTTCTATGTCTACTTCTACTTCTACATCTACATTTACTTCTACGTCTACATCTACATCTATATCTACTTCTACTTCTACATCTACATTTACTAAGTCTACTTCTACTTCTACGTCTACTTCTAAGTCTACTTCTACATCTACGTCTGCCTCTACCTCTACATCTACTTCTACGTATACTTCTACATCTACTTCTATGTCTACTTCTACATCTACGTTTACTTCTATGTCTACTTCTACTTCTACATCTACTTATACCTCTACTTCTTCGTCTACTTCTATACGTCTACATCTACTTCTATGTCTACTTCTACATCTACGTTTACTTCTACGTCTACTTCTACTTCTACGTCTACTTCTACGTCTACTTCTTCGTCTACTTCTACATCTACATCTACTTCTACATCTACGACTACGTCTACTTCTACGTATAATCGACGTCAGTACGTCTACTTCTAAAAGTTTTTATCATACTTCCGCCTCTATTACTCCTACTCATTCAAATATGCTACACGCACGTCACGACTAATTTGCACTTGCATTATGCTCCTAGAGTATTTTTGGCGTACCTATAGACTTTTCCAAGGGGGGGGCAAATTTTTTTTTTGATAAAAAAGGTCTTCACGTTTAAAAGAGAGGGCACACGTCTGTTTTCATTGCATTTTATTGAATTTTTACATTAAAATTATTAATTTGGGGATCAGTTGTGACTCGTCAGGGGGAGGGGGGCTTGGGATACATCCCCTGCATGAGTACGCTAGTACCCTTAAGTACGCTGGTGTCCCAGAGTAATATTATCATTATTCCCATCAGTATCAGTATAAGACTGTAAGTATTCATCATGTTTTTGTCTCACCTGCGAAGCAAAGTGAGACTATAGGCGCCGCTTTTCCGACGGCGGCGGCGACGGCGGCGGCGGCGGCGGCGGCGGCGGCGACGGCGGCGGCGGCGGCGGCGTCAACATCAAATCTTAACCTGAGGTTAAGTTTTTGAAATGACATCATAACTTAGAAAGTATATGGACCTAGTTCATGAAACTTGGCCATAAGGTTAATCAAGTATTACTGAACATCCTATTAGAGTTTCATGTCACATGACCAAGGTCAAAGGTCATTTAGGGTCAATGAACTTAGACCATGTTGGAGGAATCAACATCGAAATCTTAACCTGTGGTTAAGTTTTTGAAATTTCATCATAACTTAGAAAATATATGGACCTAGTTCATGAAACTTGGACATAAGCTTAATCAAGTATCACTGAACATCCTGCATGAGTTTCACGTCACATGACCAAGGTCAAAGGTCATTTAGGGTCAATGAACTTTGGCCAAATTGGGGATATCTGTTGAATTCCCATCATAACTTTGAAAGTTTATGGATCTGATTCATGAAACTTGGACATAATAGTAATCAAGCATCACTGAAAATTTTGTGCAAGTTTCAGGTCTCATGATTAAGGTCAAAGGTCATTAGGGTCAATGAACTTTGGCCGAATCGGGGGTATCTGTTGAATTACCATCATAACTTTGGAAGTTTATTGGGCTAGTTCATTAAACTTGGACATTAGAGTAATCAAGTATCACTGAACATCCTGTGCACGTTTCAGGTTACATGACCAAGGTCAAAGGTCAATGAACTTTGGCCGAATTGGGTGTATCTGTTGAATTACCATCATAACTTTGAAAGTTTATGGATCTGATTCATGAAACTTGTACATAAGATTAATCAAGTATCACTGAATATCCTGTTTGAGTTTCAGGTCACATGATCATGGTCAAAGGTCATGTAAGGTCAATGAACTTTGGCCATGTTGGGGTTTTTTGGTGAATAACCATCATATCTCTGTAAGTTTATTGGTCTAGTTCATAAAAAGTGGACATAAGAGTAACCATGTATCACTGAACATCTTGTGCGAGTTAGAGTAGTATTCAAAGTCAGCATTGCTGCTATATTGAACCGCGTGATGCAGGTGAGACGGCCAGAGGCATTCCACTTGTATATCTAATCTATTCTTGAAACCAGTTTATGTTTTTGTGTTTACTGGCTACTGCCACGTACATCGTGTTTGTTTTTTCGCACAAATTAATTCAATCTGATTTTCGACACGGAGATTTGTGGCAGAGACGATTCTATTCACAATGTCATGGTCAAACTTCCCTTTGTGACGTCACACTCATTTTTGTGAACTGAGAGTTTGACCATATCCCCGCTCCTTCTCTCCCCCCCTCTCTCTCTCTCTCATCCCCTCCACACACACACTCTTATATTGCTTGCATCAATGCACTACAAATGCCAGGCCAGGGGCTATGCCTCTACAACAACGAGACACCCTCTCAAATTCTCGGAAAGGCGAAGATTATTGAGTCATTCAAAAACATTTGTGCTGCCGCGACCAAGAATAGCCTTTGTTAAAGGGCAAGTCCACCCTAACGAAAAATGGATTTGAGTTGAAAGGGGAAATATCTAACGAGCATAATGCTGAAGATTCCATCGAAATCTGATATAAAATAATGAAGTTACACAAATTCGAACTTTCACTTAATATTTTCACAAAACAGCTATGTGCACAAAATTGTGATATGCAAATGAGAATGTCGATGGCGTCACACATTCAGTATTTATATTGTATAATATGAAATATAGAATATTTCCATTTGTCACATTTGTAAATAAGGAAGCATCTTTATGAATTACACTGAGTTACAAGTAAAATGTCAATCCCACATATTCAAGGAGGATTCAACCCTTTTTTCACATCATAATTAGGAAAAAAGTCAGACGTGTCATATTTTCATAAAACAAAGTACAACAGAAACAGTGAGTGGACATGACATTATCTGTTCTATCCTTTGTGCACATACATGTAACTGTTTTGTATGGAAGCTTAAAAGTGCCACCGAGATGTTGAGATAATTATCTTGGGAAGTCGACATCATGATAGCAAAAGATCAGATGACGAGATCCCGGATCTCATCATGTCCACATCTTTCAGAAGAGATGATCAGATGACAAGATCCCGGATCTCATCATGTCGACATCTTTTAGAAGAGATGATCAGATGACAAGATCCTGGATCTCATCATGTTGACATCTTTTTAGAAGAGATGATCAGATGACAAGATTCTGGATCTCGTCATGTCGACATCTTTTAGAAGAGATGATCAGAATACAAGATCCCGGATCTCATCATGTCGACATGACGAGATCCGGGATCTTGTCATCTGATCATATCTTCTTAAAGATGTGGACATGATGAGATCCGGGATCTCGTCATCTGGTCTTTTTGCTTGCAAGATGTTGACTTCCCAAGATAACTATCTCAACATCTGGGTGGCACTTTTAAGCTTCCATATAGTTTAGCGATCTTAAGTGAAAATTCTAAATGTTATACCATTTTTTACATCCAATTTTGATGAAATTTAGCGTTATACCAGTATGA